>NW_027182081.1:0-243729 GCF_029961685.1 Aristolochia californica | reverse complement strand
AACAACCCACTTTTTGCCTATCCTTAAAAATCACAGATACTTCTAGGAACTATCTCTCTCAGCATTTGTGCATTTCCATCTTGGATGGTCAAATTTCTTTTCAGATCCAACTTGAGCTTTCACACTCCCCTTTTTTCACGTAAACAAAAAAGACATTAAGGCATAACAAAATAAAAATTTTAGACGTCATGTATGGAAAAAAAAATTTGAAAATTATTTCACGCACTTAAAATGAACTCCAAGGTTTTGTTATCCATGTTTGGGAGATTCCACTAGTACAACCCCTAAATAAGCTTAGTGGAATTTTATAGGAAAGGGACTTGTAACTGATCCGAACATGGTTTAAATGTGGTGGATATGAATGCCAGATAACATGTTGAGGATGCAAGTGGACCTAATGATCCAAAAATTTCAAGGAGTGGAAAAAATCAAATTCTCAAGTGGTTGGATATTTACCAGAGCCAAACAACCCACTTTTTGCCTATCCTTAAAAATCACAGATACTTTTTGGAACTATCTCTCTCAGCATTTGTGCATTTCCATCTTGGATGCTGAAATTTGTTTTCAGATCCAAACTTGAGTTTTCACTCTCCCATTTTCTCTCGTAAACAAAAAGATATTAAGGCATAACAAAATGAAAATTTTAGAGTTCATGTATGCAAAAAAAAATTTGGAAATTATTTCACGCACTAAAAATGAACTCCAAGGTTTTGTTATCCATGTTTGGGAGACTCCACTAGTACGACCCCTAATAATAAGCTTGGTGGAATTTTATAGGAAAGGGACTTGTAACTGATTCTAACATGCTTAAAATGTGGTGGATATGCATGCCAGAAACATGTTGAGGATACAAGCGGACCTAATGATCCAAAAATTTCCAGGAGTGGAAAAAATCAAATTCTTAAGTGGTTGGATATTTACCAGGGCCAAACAACCCACTTTTTGCCTATCCTTAAATATCACAGATACTTTTATGAACTATCTCTCTCAGCATCTGTGCATTTCCATCTTGGATGGTCAAATTTCTTTTCAGATCCAACTTGAGGTTTCACTCTCCTATTTTTTCACGTAAACAAAAAACGATATTAAGGCATAACAAAATAAAAATTTTAGACGTCATGTATGCAAAAAAAAATTTGAAAATTATTTCACGCTCTAAAAATGAACTCCATGGTTTTGTTATCCTTGTTTGGGAGATTCCGCTAGTACAACCCCTAATAATAAGCTGGGTGGAATTTTGTAGGAAAGGGACTTGTAACTGATCCTAACATGCTTTAAATGTGGTGGATATGCATGCCAGAAATATGTTGTGGATGCAAGTGGACCTAAGGATCCAAAAATTTCAAGGAGTGGAAAAAATCAAATTCTCAAGTGGTTGGATATTTACCAGAGCTAAACTACCCACTTTTTGCCTATCCTTAAAAATCACAGATACTTTTTGATGCTATCTCTCTCAGCATTTGTGCATTTCCATCTTGGATGCTTAAATTTGTTTTCAGATCCAAACTTGAGTTTTCCCTCTCCCATTTTTCTCGTAAACAAAAAAGATATTTAGGCATAACAAAATGAAGATTTTAGAGTTCATGTATGCAAAAAATAATTTAAAAATTATTTCAGGCACTAAAAATGAACTCTAAAGTTTTATTATCTAAGATTGGGATATTTCACTAGTACAACCCCTAATAATATGCTGGGTGGAATTTTAAAGAAAAGGGACTTGTAACTGAACCTAACATGCTTTAAATGTGGTGGATATGCATGCCAGAAACATGTTGAGGATGCAAGTGGACCTAATGTTCAAAATTTCAAGGAGTGGAAAAAAATCAAATTCTCAAGTGGTTGGATATTTTACCAGAGCATAACAGCCTACTTGTTGCCTATCCTTAAAAATCACGGATACCTTTTGGAACTATCTCCCTCAGTATTTGTGCATTTCCATCTTGGATGCTCAAATTTGTTTTCAGATCCAAACTTGAGTTTTCCCTCTCCCATTTTCTCTCGTAATCGAAAAAGATATTAAGGGATAACAAAATGAAAATTTTAGAGTTCATGTATGCAAAAAAAAATTTGGAAATTATTTCACGCACTAAAAATGAACTCCAAGGTTTTGTTATCCATGTTTGGGAGATTCTACTAGTACGACCCCTAATAATAATCTTGGTGGAATTTTATAGGAAAGGGACTTGTAACTGATTCTAACATGCTTTAAATGTGGTGGATATGCATGCTAGAAACATGTTGAGGATGCAAGTGGACCTAATGATCCAAAAATTTCCAGGAGTGGAAAAAATCAAATTCTCAAGTGGTTGGATATTTACCAGAGCCAAACAACCCACTTTTTGCCTATCCTTAAAAATCACAGATACTTCTAGGAACTATCTCTCTCAGCATTTGTGCATTTCCATCTTGGATGGTCAAATTTCTTTTCAGATCCAACTTGAGCTTTCACACTCCCCTTTTTTCACGTAAACAAAAAAGACATTAAGGCATAACAAAATAAAAATTTTAGACGTCATGTATGGAAAAAAAAATTTGAAAATTATTTCACGCACTTAAAATGAACTCCAAGGTTTTGTTATCCATGTTTGGGAGATTCCACTAGTACAACCCCTAAATAAGCTTAGTGGAATTTTATAGGAAAGGGACTTGTAACTGATCCGAACATGGTTTAAATGTGGTGGATATGAATGCCAGAAACATGTTGAGGATGCAAGTGGACCTAATGATCCAAAAATTTCAAGGAGTGGAAAAAATCAAATTCTCAAGTGGTTGGATATTTACCAGAGCCAAACAACCCACTTTTTGCCTATCCTTAAAAATCACAGATACTTTTTGGAACTATCTCTCTCAGCATTTGTGCATTTCCATCTTGGATGCTGAAATTTGTTTTCAGATCCAAACTTGAGTTTTCACTCTCCCATTTTCTCTCGTAAACAAAAAGATATTAAGGCATAACAAAATGAAAATTTTAGAGTTCATGTATGCAAAAAAAAATTTGGAAATTATTTCACGCACTAAAAATGAACTCCAAGGTTTTGTTATCCATGTTTGGGAGACTCCACTAGTACGACCCCTAATAATAAGCTTGGTGGAATTTTATAGGAAAGGGACTTGTAACTGATTCTAACATGCTTAAAATGTGGTGGATATGCATGCCAGAAACATGTTGAGGATACAAGCGGACCTAATGATCCAAAAATTTCCAGGAGTGGAAAAAATCAAATTCTTAAGTGGTTGGATATTTACCAGGGCCAAACAACCCACTTTTTGCCTATCCTTAAATATCACAGATACTTTTATGAACTATCTCTCTCAGCATCTGTGCATTTCCATCTTGGATGGTCAAATTTCTTTTCAGATCCAACTTGAGGTTTCACTCTCCTATTTTTTCACGTAAACAAAAAACGATATTAAGGCATAACAAAATAAAAATTTTAGACGTCATGTATGCAAAAAAAAATTTGAAAATTATTTCACGCTCTAAAAATGAACTCCATGGTTTTGTTATCCTTGTTTGGGAGATTCCGCTAGTACAACCCCTAATAATAAGCTGGGTGGAATTTTGTAGGAAAGGGACTTGTAACTGATCCTAACATGCTTTAAATGTGGTGGATATGCATGCCAGAAATATGTTGTGGATGCAAGTGGACCTAAGGATCCAAAAATTTCAAGGAGTGGAAAAAATCAAATTCTCAAGTGGTTGGATATTTACCAGAGCTAAACTACCCACTTTTTGCCTATCCTTAAAAATCACAGATACTTTTTGATGCTATCTCTCTCAGCATTTGTGCATTTCCATCTTGGATGCTTAAATTTGTTTTCAGATCCAAACTTGAGTTTTCCCTCTCCCATTTTTCTCGTAAACAAAAAAGATATTTAGGCATAACAAAATGAAGATTTTAGAGTTCATGTATGCAAAAAATAATTTAAAAATTATTTCAGGCACTAAAAATGAACTCTAAAGTTTTATTATCTAAGATTGGGATATTTCACTAGTACAACCCCTAATAATATGCTGGGTGGAATTTTAAAGAAAAGGGACTTGTAACTGAACCTAACATGCTTTAAATGTGGTGGATATGCATGCCAGAAACATGTTGAGGATGCAAGTGGACCTAATGTTCAAAATTTCAAGGAGTGGAAAAAAATCAAATTCTCAAGTGGTTGGATATTTTACCAGAGCATAACAGCCTACTTGTTGCCTATCCTTAAAAATCACGGATACCTTTTGGAACTATCTCCCTCAGTATTTGTGCATTTCCATCTTGGATGCTCAAATTTGTTTTCAGATCCAAACTTGAGTTTTCCCTCTCCCATTTTCTCTCGTAATCGAAAAAGATATTAAGGGATAACAAAATGAAAATTTTAGAGTTCATGTATGCAAAAAAAAATTTGGAAATTATTTCACGCACTAAAAATGAACTCCAAGGTTTTGTTATCCATGTTTGGGAGATTCTACTAGTACGACCCCTAATAATAATCTTGGTGGAATTTTATAGGAAAGGGACTTGTAACTGATTCTAACATGCTTTAAATGTGGTGGATATGCATGCTAGAAACATGTTGAGGATGCAAGTGGACCTAATGATCCAAAAATTTCCAGGAGTGGAAAAAATCAAATTCTCAAGTGGTTGGATATTTACCAGAGCCAAACAACCCACTTTTTGCCTATCCTTAAAAATCACAGATACTTCTAGGAACTATCTCTCTCAGCATTTGTGCATTTCCATCTTGGATGGTCAAATTTCTTTTCAGATCCAACTTGAGCTTTCACACTCCCCTTTTTTCACGTAAACAAAAAAGACATTAAGGCATAACAAAATAAAAATTTTAGACGTCATGTATGGAAAAAAAAATTTGAAAATTATTTCACGCACTTAAAATGAACTCCAAGGTTTTGTTATCCATGTTTGGGAGATTCCACTAGTACAACCCCTAAATAAGCTTAGTGGAATTTTATAGGAAAGGGACTTGTAACTGATCCGAACATGGTTTAAATGTGGTGGATATGAATGCCAGAAACATGTTGAGGATGCAAGTGGACCTAATGATCCAAAAATTTCAAGGAGTGGAAAAAATCAAATTCTCAAGTGGTTGGATATTTACCAGAGCCAAACAACCCACTTTTTGCCTATCCTTAAAAATCACAGATACTTTTTGGAACTATCTCTCTCAGCATTTGTGCATTTCCATCTTGGATGCTGAAATTTGTTTTCAGATCCAAACTTGAGTTTTCACTCTCCCATTTTCTCTCGTAAACAAAAAGATATTAAGGCATAACAAAATGAAAATTTTAGAGTTCATGTATGCAAAAAAAAATTTGGAAATTATTTCACGCACTAAAAATGAACTCCAAGGTTTTGTTATCCATGTTTGGGAGACTCCACTAGTACGACCCCTAATAATAAGCTTGGTGGAATTTTATAGGAAAGGGACTTGTAACTGATTCTAACATGCTTAAAATGTGGTGGATATGCATGCCAGAAACATGTTGAGGATACAAGCGGACCTAATGATCCAAAAATTTCCAGGAGTGGAAAAAATCAAATTCTTAAGTGGTTGGATATTTACCAGGGCCAAACAACCCACTTTTTGCCTATCCTTAAATATCACAGATACTTTTATGAACTATCTCTCTCAGCATCTGTGCATTTCCATCTTGGATGGTCAAATTTCTTTTCAGATCCAACTTGAGGTTTCACTCTCCTATTTTTTCACGTAAACAAAAAACGATATTAAGGCATAACAAAATAAAAATTTTAGACGTCATGTATGCAAAAAAAAATTTGAAAATTATTTCACGCTCTAAAAATGAACTCCATGGTTTTGTTATCCTTGTTTGGGAGATTCCGCTAGTACAACCCCTAATAATAAGCTGGGTGGAATTTTGTAGGAAAGGGACTTGTAACTGATCCTAACATGCTTTAAATGTGGTGGATATGCATGCCAGAAATATGTTGTGGATGCAAGTGGACCTAAGGATCCAAAAATTTCAAGGAGTGGAAAAAATCAAATTCTCAAGTGGTTGGATATTTACCAGAGCTAAACTACCCACTTTTTGCCTATCCTTAAAAATCACAGATACTTTTTGATGCTATCTCTCTCAGCATTTGTGCATTTCCATCTTGGATGCTTAAATTTGTTTTCAGATCCAAACTTGAGTTTTCCCTCTCCCATTTTTCTCGTAAACAAAAAAGATATTTAGGCATAACAAAATGAAGATTTTAGAGTTCATGTATGCAAAAAAAAATTTAAAAATTATTTCAGGCACTAAAAATGAACTCTAAAGTTTTATTATCTAAGATTGGGATATTTCACTAGTACAACCCCTAATAATATGCTGGGTGGAATTTTAAAGAAAAGGGACTTGTAACTGAACCTAACATGCTTTAAATGTGGTGGATATGCATGCCAGAAACATGTTGAGGATGCAAGTGGACCTAATGTTCAAAATTTCAAGGAGTGGAAAAAAATCAAATTCTCAAGTGGTTGGATATTTTACCAGAGCATAACAGCCTACTTGTTGCCTATCCTTAAAAATCACGGATACCTTTTGGAACTATCTCCCTCAGTATTTGTGCATTTCCATCTTGGATGCTCAAATTTGTTTTCAGATCCAAACTTGAGTTTTCCCTCTCCCATTTTCTCTCGTAATCGAAAAAGATATTAAGGGATAACAAAATGAAAATTTTAGAGTTCATGTATGCAAAAAAAAATTTGGAAATTATTTCACGCACTAAAAATGAACTCCAAGGTTTTGTTATCCATGTTTGGGAGATTCTACTAGTACGACCCCTAATAATAATCTTGGTGGAATTTTATAGGAAAGGGACTTGTAACTGATTCTAACATGCTTTAAATGTGGTGGATATGCATGCTAGAAACATGTTGAGGATGCAAGTGGACCTAATGATCCAAAAATTTCCAGGAGTGGAAAAAATCAAATTCTCAAGTGGTTGGATATTTACCAGAGCCAAACAACCCACTTTTTGCCTATCCTTAAAAATCACAGATACTTCTAGGAACTATCTCTCTCAGCATTTGTGCATTTCCATCTTGGATGGTCAAATTTCTTTTCAGATCCAACTTGAGCTTTCACACTCCCCTTTTTTCACGTAAACAAAAAAGACATTAAGGCATAACAAAATAAAAATTTTAGACGTCATGTATGGAAAAAAAAATTTGAAAATTATTTCACGCACTTAAAATGAACTCCAAGGTTTTGTTATCCATGTTTGGGAGATTCCACTAGTACAACCCCTAAATAAGCTTAGTGGAATTTTATAGGAAAGGGACTTGTAACTGATCCGAACATGGTTTAAATGTGGTGGATATGAATGCCAGAAACATGTTGAGGATGCAAGTGGACCTAATGATCCAAAAATTTCAAGGAGTGGAAAAAATCAAATTCTCAAGTGGTTGGATATTTACCAGAGCCAAACAACCCACTTTTTGCCTATCCTTAAAAATCACAGATACTTTTTGGAACTATCTCTCTCAGCATTTGTGCATTTCCATCTTGGATGCTGAAATTTGTTTTCAGATCCAAACTTGAGTTTTCACTCTCCCATTTTCTCTCGTAAACAAAAAGATATTAAGGCATAACAAAATGAAAATTTTAGAGTTCATGTATGCAAAAAAAAATTTGGAAATTATTTCACGCACTAAAAATGAACTCCAAGGTTTTGTTATCCATGTTTGGGAGACTCCACTAGTACGACCCCTAATAATAAGCTTGGTGGAATTTTATAGGAAAGGGACTTGTAACTGATTCTAACATGCTTAAAATGTGGTGGATATGCATGCCAGAAACATGTTGAGGATACAAGCGGACCTAATGATCCAAAAATTTCCAGGAGTGGAAAAAATCAAATTCTTAAGTGGTTGGATATTTACCAGGGCCAAACAACCCACTTTTTGCCTATCCTTAAATATCACAGATACTTTTATGAACTATCTCTCTCAGCATCTGTGCATTTCCATCTTGGATGGTCAAATTTCTTTTCAGATCCAACTTGAGGTTTCACTCTCCTATTTTTTCACGTAAACAAAAAACGATATTAAGGCATAACAAAATAAAAATTTTAGACGTCATGTATGCAAAAAAAAATTTGAAAATTATTTCACGCTCTAAAAATGAACTCCATGGTTTTGTTATCCTTGTTTGGGAGATTCCGCTAGTACAACCCCTAATAATAAGCTGGGTGGAATTTTGTAGGAAAGGGACTTGTAACTGATCCTAACATGCTTTAAATGTGGTGGATATGCATGCCAGAAATATGTTGTGGATGCAAGTGGACCTAAGGATCCAAAAATTTCAAGGAGTGGAAAAAATCAAATTCTCAAGTGGTTGGATATTTACCAGAGCTAAACTACCCACTTTTTGCCTATCCTTAAAAATCACAGATACTTTTTGATGCTATCTCTCTCAGCATTTGTGCATTTCCATCTTGGATGCTTAAATTTGTTTTCAGATCCAAACTTGAGTTTTCCCTCTCCCATTTTTCTCGTAAACAAAAAAGATATTTAGGCATAACAAAATGAAGATTTTAGAGTTCATGTATGCAAAAAAAAATTTAAAAATTATTTCAGGCACTAAAAATGAACTCTAAAGTTTTATTATCTAAGATTGGGATATTTCACTAGTACAACCCCTAATAATATGCTGGGTGGAATTTTAAAGAAAAGGGACTTGTAACTGAACCTAACATGCTTTAAATGTGGTGGATATGCATGCCAGAAACATGTTGAGGATGCAAGTGGACCTAATGTTCAAAATTTCAAGGAGTGGAAAAAAATCAAATTCTCAAGTGGTTGGATATTTTACCAGAGCATAACAGCCTACTTGTTGCCTATCCTTAAAAATCACGGATACCTTTTGGAACTATCTCCCTCAGTATTTGTGCATTTCCATCTTGGATGCTCAAATTTGTTTTCAGATCCAAACTTGAGTTTTCCCTCTCCCATTTTCTCTCGTAATCGAAAAAGATATTAAGGGATAACAAAATGAAAATTTTAGAGTTCATGTATGCAAAAAAAAATTTGGAAATTATTTCACGCACTAAAAATGAACTCCAAGGTTTTGTTATCCATGTTTGGGAGATTCTACTAGTACGACCCCTAATAATAATCTTGGTGGAATTTTATAGGAAAGGGACTTGTAACTGATTCTAACATGCTTTAAATGTGGTGGATATGCATGCTAGAAACATGTTGAGGATGCAAGTGGACCTAATGATCCAAAAATTTCCAGGAGTGGAAAAAATCAAATTCTCAAGTGGTTGGATATTTACCAGAGCCAAACAACCCACTTTTTGCCTATCCTTAAAAATCACAGATACTTCTAGGAACTATCTCTCTCAGCATTTGTGCATTTCCATCTTGGATGGTCAAATTTCTTTTCAGATCCAACTTGAGCTTTCACACTCCCCTTTTTTCACGTAAACAAAAAAGACATTAAGGCATAACAAAATAAAAATTTTAGACGTCATGTATGGAAAAAAAAATTTGAAAATTATTTCACGCACTTAAAATGAACTCCAAGGTTTTGTTATCCATGTTTGGGAGATTCCACTAGTACAACCCCTAAATAAGCTTAGTGGAATTTTATAGGAAAGGGACTTGTAACTGATCCGAACATGGTTTAAATGTGGTGGATATGAATGCCAGAAACATGTTGAGGATGCAAGTGGACCTAATGATCCAAAAATTTCAAGGAGTGGAAAAAATCAAATTCTCAAGTGGTTGGATATTTACCAGAGCCAAACAACCCACTTTTTGCCTATCCTTAAAAATCACAGATACTTTTTGGAACTATCTCTCTCAGCATTTGTGCATTTCCATCTTGGATGCTGAAATTTGTTTTCAGATCCAAACTTGAGTTTTCACTCTCCCATTTTCTCTCGTAAACAAAAAGATATTAAGGCATAACAAAATGAAAATTTTAGAGTTCATGTATGCAAAAAAAAATTTGGAAATTATTTCACGCACTAAAAATGAACTCCAAGGTTTTGTTATCCATGTTTGGGAGACTCCACTAGTACGACCCCTAATAATAAGCTTGGTGGAATTTTATAGGAAAGGGACTTGTAACTGATTCTAACATGCTTAAAATGTGGTGGATATGCATGCCAGAAACATGTTGAGGATACAAGCGGACCTAATGATCCAAAAATTTCCAGGAGTGGAAAAAATCAAATTCTTAAGTGGTTGGATATTTACCAGGGCCAAACAACCCACTTTTTGCCTATCCTTAAATATCACAGATACTTTTATGAACTATCTCTCTCAGCATCTGTGCATTTCCATCTTGGATGGTCAAATTTCTTTTCAGATCCAACTTGAGGTTTCACTCTCCTATTTTTTCACGTAAACAAAAAACGATATTAAGGCATAACAAAATAAAAATTTTAGACGTCATGTATGCAAAAAAAAATTTGAAAATTATTTCACGCTCTAAAAATGAACTCCATGGTTTTGTTATCCTTGTTTGGGAGATTCCGCTAGTACAACCCCTAATAATAAGCTGGGTGGAATTTTGTAGGAAAGGGACTTGTAACTGATCCTAACATGCTTTAAATGTGGTGGATATGCATGCCAGAAATATGTTGTGGATGCAAGTGGACCTAAGGATCCAAAAATTTCAAGGAGTGGAAAAAATCAAATTCTCAAGTGGTTGGATATTTACCAGAGCTAAACTACCCACTTTTTGCCTATCCTTAAAAATCACAGATACTTTTTGATGCTATCTCTCTCAGCATTTGTGCATTTCCATCTTGGATGCTTAAATTTGTTTTCAGATCCAAACTTGAGTTTTCCCTCTCCCATTTTTCTCGTAAACAAAAAAGATATTTAGGCATAACAAAATGAAGATTTTAGAGTTCATGTATGCAAAAAAAAATTTAAAAATTATTTCAGGCACTAAAAATGAACTCTAAAGTTTTATTATCTAAGATTGGGATATTTCACTAGTACAACCCCTAATAATATGCTGGGTGGAATTTTAAAGAAAAGGGACTTGTAACTGAACCTAACATGCTTTAAATGTGGTGGATATGCATGCCAGAAACATGTTGAGGATGCAAGTGGACCTAATGTTCAAAATTTCAAGGAGTGGAAAAAAATCAAATTCTCAAGTGGTTGGATATTTTACCAGAGCATAACAGCCTACTTGTTGCCTATCCTTAAAAATCACGGATACCTTTTGGAACTATCTCCCTCAGTATTTGTGCATTTCCATCTTGGATGCTCAAATTTGTTTTCAGATCCAAACTTGAGTTTTCCCTCTCCCATTTTCTCTCGTAATCGAAAAAGATATTAAGGGATAACAAAATGAAAATTTTAGAGTTCATGTATGCAAAAAAAAATTTGGAAATTATTTCACGCACTAAAAATGAACTCCAAGGTTTTGTTATCCATGTTTGGGAGATTCTACTAGTACGACCCCTAATAATAATCTTGGTGGAATTTTATAGGAAAGGGACTTGTAACTGATTCTAACATGCTTTAAATGTGGTGGATATGCATGCTAGAAACATGTTGAGGATGCAAGTGGACCTAATGATCCAAAAATTTCCAGGAGTGGAAAAAATCAAATTCTCAAGTGGTTGGATATTTACCAGAGCCAAACAACCCACTTTTTGCCTATCCTTAAAAATCACAGATACTTCTAGGAACTATCTCTCTCAGCATTTGTGCATTTCCATCTTGGATGGTCAAATTTCTTTTCAGATCCAACTTGAGCTTTCACACTCCCCTTTTTTCACGTAAACAAAAAAGACATTAAGGCATAACAAAATAAAAATTTTAGACGTCATGTATGGAAAAAAAAATTTGAAAATTATTTCACGCACTTAAAATGAACTCCAAGGTTTTGTTATCCATGTTTGGGAGATTCCACTAGTACAACCCCTAAATAAGCTTAGTGGAATTTTATAGGAAAGGGACTTGTAACTGATCCGAACATGGTTTAAATGTGGTGGATATGAATGCCAGAAACATGTTGAGGATGCAAGTGGACCTAATGATCCAAAAATTTCAAGGAGTGGAAAAAATCAAATTCTCAAGTGGTTGGATATTTACCAGAGCCAAACAACCCACTTTTTGCCTATCCTTAAAAATCACAGATACTTTTTGGAACTATCTCTCTCAGCATTTGTGCATTTCCATCTTGGATGCTGAAATTTGTTTTCAGATCCAAACTTGAGTTTTCACTCTCCCATTTTCTCTCGTAAACAAAAAGATATTAAGGCATAACAAAATGAAAATTTTAGAGTTCATGTATGCAAAAAAAAATTTGGAAATTATTTCACGCACTAAAAATGAACTCCAAGGTTTTGTTATCCATGTTTGGGAGACTCCACTAGTACGACCCCTAATAATAAGCTTGGTGGAATTTTATAGGAAAGGGACTTGTAACTGATTCTAACATGCTTAAAATGTGGTGGATATGCATGCCAGAAACATGTTGAGGATACAAGCGGACCTAATGATCCAAAAATTTCCAGGAGTGGAAAAAATCAAATTCTTAAGTGGTTGGATATTTACCAGGGCCAAACAACCCACTTTTTGCCTATCCTTAAATATCACAGATACTTTTATGAACTATCTCTCTCAGCATCTGTGCATTTCCATCTTGGATGGTCAAATTTCTTTTCAGATCCAACTTGAGGTTTCACTCTCCTATTTTTTCACGTAAACAAAAAACGATATTAAGGCATAACAAAATAAAAATTTTAGACGTCATGTATGCAAAAAAAAATTTGAAAATTATTTCACGCTCTAAAAATGAACTCCATGGTTTTGTTATCCTTGTTTGGGAGATTCCGCTAGTACAACCCCTAATAATAAGCTGGGTGGAATTTTGTAGGAAAGGGACTTGTAACTGATCCTAACATGCTTTAAATGTGGTGGATATGCATGCCAGAAATATGTTGTGGATGCAAGTGGACCTAAGGATCCAAAAATTTCAAGGAGTGGAAAAAATCAAATTCTCAAGTGGTTGGATATTTACCAGAGCTAAACTACCCACTTTTTGCCTATCCTTAAAAATCACAGATACTTTTTGATGCTATCTCTCTCAGCATTTGTGCATTTCCATCTTGGATGCTTAAATTTGTTTTCAGATCCAAACTTGAGTTTTCCCTCTCCCATTTTTCTCGTAAACAAAAAAGATATTTAGGCATAACAAAATGAAGATTTTAGAGTTCATGTATGCAAAAAAAAATTTAAAAATTATTTCAGGCACTAAAAATGAACTCTAAAGTTTTATTATCTAAGATTGGGATATTTCACTAGTACAACCCCTAATAATATGCTGGGTGGAATTTTAAAGAAAAGGGACTTGTAACTGAACCTAACATGCTTTAAATGTGGTGGATATGCATGCCAGAAACATGTTGAGGATGCAAGTGGACCTAATGTTCAAAATTTCAAGGAGTGGAAAAAAATCAAATTCTCAAGTGGTTGGATATTTTACCAGAGCATAACAGCCTACTTGTTGCCTATCCTTAAAAATCACGGATACCTTTTGGAACTATCTCCCTCAGTATTTGTGCATTTCCATCTTGGATGCTCAAATTTGTTTTCAGATCCAAACTTGAGTTTTCCCTCTCCCATTTTCTCTCGTAATCGAAAAAGATATTAAGGGATAACAAAATGAAAATTTTAGAGTTCATGTATGCAAAAAAAAATTTGGAAATTATTTCACGCACTAAAAATGAACTCCAAGGTTTTGTTATCCATGTTTGGGAGATTCTACTAGTACGACCCCTAATAATAATCTTGGTGGAATTTTATAGGAAAGGGACTTGTAACTGATTCTAACATGCTTTAAATGTGGTGGATATGCATGCTAGAAACATGTTGAGGATGCAAGTGGACCTAATGATCCAAAAATTTCCAGGAGTGGAAAAAATCAAATTCTCAAGTGGTTGGATATTTACCAGAGCCAAACAACCCACTTTTTGCCTATCCTTAAAAATCACAGATACTTCTAGGAACTATCTCTCTCAGCATTTGTGCATTTCCATCTTGGATGGTCAAATTTCTTTTCAGATCCAACTTGAGCTTTCACACTCCCCTTTTTTCACGTAAACAAAAAAGACATTAAGGCATAACAAAATAAAAATTTTAGACGTCATGTATGGAAAAAAAAATTTGAAAATTATTTCACGCACTTAAAATGAACTCCAAGGTTTTGTTATCCATGTTTGGGAGATTCCACTAGTACAACCCCTAAATAAGCTTAGTGGAATTTTATAGGAAAGGGACTTGTAACTGATCCGAACATGGTTTAAATGTGGTGGATATGAATGCCAGAAACATGTTGAGGATGCAAGTGGACCTAATGATCCAAAAATTTCAAGGAGTGGAAAAAATCAAATTCTCAAGTGGTTGGATATTTACCAGAGCCAAACAACCCACTTTTTGCCTATCCTTAAAAATCACAGATACTTTTTGGAACTATCTCTCTCAGCATTTGTGCATTTCCATCTTGGATGCTGAAATTTGTTTTCAGATCCAAACTTGAGTTTTCACTCTCCCATTTTCTCTCGTAAACAAAAAGATATTAAGGCATAACAAAATGAAAATTTTAGAGTTCATGTATGCAAAAAAAAATTTGGAAATTATTTCACGCACTAAAAATGAACTCCAAGGTTTTGTTATCCATGTTTGGGAGACTCCACTAGTACGACCCCTAATAATAAGCTTGGTGGAATTTTATAGGAAAGGGACTTGTAACTGATTCTAACATGCTTAAAATGTGGTGGATATGCATGCCAGAAACATGTTGAGGATACAAGCGGACCTAATGATCCAAAAATTTCCAGGAGTGGAAAAAATCAAATTCTTAAGTGGTTGGATATTTACCAGGGCCAAACAACCCACTTTTTGCCTATCCTTAAATATCACAGATACTTTTATGAACTATCTCTCTCAGCATCTGTGCATTTCCATCTTGGATGGTCAAATTTCTTTTCAGATCCAACTTGAGGTTTCACTCTCCTATTTTTTCACGTAAACAAAAAACGATATTAAGGCATAACAAAATAAAAATTTTAGACGTCATGTATGCAAAAAAAAATTTGAAAATTATTTCACGCTCTAAAAATGAACTCCATGGTTTTGTTATCCTTGTTTGGGAGATTCCACTAGTACAACCCCTAATAATAAGCTGGGTGGAATTTTGTAGGAAAGGGACTTGTAACTGATCCTAACATGCTTTAAATGTGGTGGATATGCATGCCAGAAATATGTTGTGGATGCAAGTGGACCTAAGGATCCAAAAATTTCAAGGAGTGGAAAAAATCAAATTCTCAAGTGGTTGGATATTTACCAGAGCTAAACTACCCACTTTTTGCCTATCCTTAAAAATCACAGATACTTTTTGATGCTATCTCTCTCAGCATTTGTGCATTTCCATCTTGGATGCTTAAATTTGTTTTCAGATCCAAACTTGAGTTTTCCCTCTCCCATTTTTCTCGTAAACAAAAAAGATATTTAGGCATAACAAAATGAAGATTTTAGAGTTCATGTATGCAAAAAATAATTTAAAAATTATTTCAGGCACTAAAAATGAACTCTAAAGTTTTATTATCTAAGATTGGGATATTTCACTAGTACAACCCCTAATAATATGCTGGGTGGAATTTTAAAGAAAAGGGACTTGTAACTGAACCTAACATGCTTTAAATGTGGTGGATATGCATGCCAGAAACATGTTGAGGATGCAAGTGGACCTAATGTTCAAAATTTCAAGGAGTGGAAAAAAATCAAATTCTCAAGTGGTTGGATATTTTACCAGAGCATAACAGCCTACTTGTTGCCTATCCTTAAAAATCACGGATACCTTTTGGAACTATCTCCCTCAGTATTTGTGCATTTCCATCTTGGATGCTCAAATTTGTTTTCAGATCCAAACTTGAGTTTTCCCTCTCCCATTTTCTCTCGTAATCGAAAAAGATATTAAGGGATAACAAAATGAAAATTTTAGAGTTCATGTATGCAAAAAAAAATTTGGAAATTATTTCACGCACTAAAAATGAACTCCAAGGTTTTGTTATCCATGTTTGGGAGATTCTACTAGTACGACCCCTAATAATAATCTTGGTGGAATTTTATAGGAAAGGGACTTGTAACTGATTCTAACATGCTTTAAATGTGGTGGATATGCATGCTAGAAACATGTTGAGGATGCAAGTGGACCTAATGATCCAAAAATTTCCAGGAGTGGAAAAAATCAAATTCTCAAGTGGTTGGATATTTACCAGAGCCAAACAACCCACTTTTTGCCTATCCTTAAAAATCACAGATACTTCTAGGAACTATCTCTCTCAGCATTTGTGCATTTCCATCTTGGATGGTCAAATTTCTTTTCAGATCCAACTTGAGCTTTCACACTCCCCTTTTTTCACGTAAACAAAAAAGACATTAAGGCATAACAAAATAAAAATTTTAGACGTCATGTATGGAAAAAAAAATTTGAAAATTATTTCACGCACTTAAAATGAACTCCAAGGTTTTGTTATCCATGTTTGGGAGATTCCACTAGTACAACCCCTAAATAAGCTTAGTGGAATTTTATAGGAAAGGGACTTGTAACTGATCCGAACATGGTTTAAATGTGGTGGATATGAATGCCAGAAACATGTTGAGGATGCAAGTGGACCTAATGATCCAAAAATTTCAAGGAGTGGAAAAAATCAAATTCTCAAGTGGTTGGATATTTACCAGAGCCAAACAACCCACTTTTTGCCTATCCTTAAAAATCACAGATACTTTTTGGAACTATCTCTCTCAGCATTTGTGCATTTCCATCTTGGATGCTGAAATTTGTTTTCAGATCCAAACTTGAGTTTTCACTCTCCCATTTTCTCTCGTAAACAAAAAGATATTAAGGCATAACAAAATGAAAATTTTAGAGTTCATGTATGCAAAAAAAAATTTGGAAATTATTTCACGCACTAAAAATGAACTCCAAGGTTTTGTTATCCATGTTTGGGAGACTCCACTAGTACGACCCCTAATAATAAGCTTGGTGGAATTTTATAGGAAAGGGACTTGTAACTGATTCTAACATGCTTAAAATGTGGTGGATATGCATGCCAGAAACATGTTGAGGATACAAGCGGACCTAATGATCCAAAAATTTCCAGGAGTGGAAAAAATCAAATTCTTAAGTGGTTGGATATTTACCAGGGCCAAACAACCCACTTTTTGCCTATCCTTAAATATCACAGATACTTTTATGAACTATCTCTCTCAGCATCTGTGCATTTCCATCTTGGATGGTCAAATTTCTTTTCAGATCCAACTTGAGGTTTCACTCTCCTATTTTTTCACGTAAACAAAAAACGATATTAAGGCATAACAAAATAAAAATTTTAGACGTCATGTATGCAAAAAAAAATTTGAAAATTATTTCACGCTCTAAAAATGAACTCCATGGTTTTGTTATCCTTGTTTGGGAGATTCCACTAGTACAACCCCTAATAATAAGCTGGGTGGAATTTTGTAGGAAAGGGACTTGTAACTGATCCTAACATGCTTTAAATGTGGTGGATATGCATGCCAGAAATATGTTGTGGATGCAAGTGGACCTAAGGATCCAAAAATTTCAAGGAGTGGAAAAAATCAAATTCTCAAGTGGTTGGATATTTACCAGAGCTAAACTACCCACTTTTTGCCTATCCTTAAAAATCACAGATACTTTTTGATGCTATCTCTCTCAGCATTTGTGCATTTCCATCTTGGATGCTTAAATTTGTTTTCAGATCCAAACTTGAGTTTTCCCTCTCCCATTTTTCTCGTAAACAAAAAAGATATTTAGGCATAACAAAATGAAGATTTTAGAGTTCATGTATGCAAAAAATAATTTAAAAATTATTTCAGGCACTAAAAATGAACTCTAAAGTTTTATTATCTAAGATTGGGATATTTCACTAGTACAACCCCTAATAATATGCTGGGTGGAATTTTAAAGAAAAGGGACTTGTAACTGAACCTAACATGCTTTAAATGTGGTGGATATGCATGCCAGAAACATGTTGAGGATGCAAGTGGACCTAATGTTCAAAATTTCAAGGAGTGGAAAAAAATCAAATTCTCAAGTGGTTGGATATTTTACCAGAGCATAACAGCCTACTTGTTGCCTATCCTTAAAAATCACGGATACCTTTTGGAACTATCTCCCTCAGTATTTGTGCATTTCCATCTTGGATGCTCAAATTTGTTTTCAGATCCAAACTTGAGTTTTCCCTCTCCCATTTTCTCTCGTAATCGAAAAAGATATTAAGGGATAACAAAATGAAAATTTTAGAGTTCATGTATGCAAAAAAAAATTTGGAAATTATTTCACGCACTAAAAATGAACTCCAAGGTTTTGTTATCCATGTTTGGGAGATTCTACTAGTACGACCCCTAATAATAATCTTGGTGGAATTTTATAGGAAAGGGACTTGTAACTGATTCTAACATGCTTTAAATGTGGTGGATATGCATGCTAGAAACATGTTGAGGATGCAAGTGGACCTAATGATCCAAAAATTTCCAGGAGTGGAAAAAATCAAATTCTCAAGTGGTTGGATATTTACCAGAGCCAAACAACCCACTTTTTGCCTATCCTTAAAAATCACAGATACTTCTAGGAACTATCTCTCTCAGCATTTGTGCATTTCCATCTTGGATGGTCAAATTTCTTTTCAGATCCAACTTGAGCTTTCACACTCCCCTTTTTTCACGTAAACAAAAAAGACATTAAGGCATAACAAAATAAAAATTTTAGACGTCATGTATGGAAAAAAAAATTTGAAAATTATTTCACGCACTTAAAATGAACTCCAAGGTTTTGTTATCCATGTTTGGGAGATTCCACTAGTACAACCCCTAAATAAGCTTAGTGGAATTTTATAGGAAAGGGACTTGTAACTGATCCGAACATGGTTTAAATGTGGTGGATATGAATGCCAGAAACATGTTGAGGATGCAAGTGGACCTAATGATCCAAAAATTTCAAGGAGTGGAAAAAATCAAATTCTCAAGTGGTTGGATATTTACCAGAGCCAAACAACCCACTTTTTGCCTATCCTTAAAAATCACAGATACTTTTTGGAACTATCTCTCTCAGCATTTGTGCATTTCCATCTTGGATGCTGAAATTTGTTTTCAGATCCAAACTTGAGTTTTCACTCTCCCATTTTCTCTCGTAAACAAAAAGATATTAAGGCATAACAAAATGAAAATTTTAGAGTTCATGTATGCAAAAAAAAATTTGGAAATTATTTCACGCACTAAAAATGAACTCCAAGGTTTTGTTATCCATGTTTGGGAGACTCCACTAGTACGACCCCTAATAATAAGCTTGGTGGAATTTTATAGGAAAGGGACTTGTAACTGATTCTAACATGCTTAAAATGTGGTGGATATGCATGCCAGAAACATGTTGAGGATACAAGCGGACCTAATGATCCAAAAATTTCCAGGAGTGGAAAAAATCAAATTCTTAAGTGGTTGGATATTTACCAGGGCCAAACAACCCACTTTTTGCCTATCCTTAAATATCACAGATACTTTTATGAACTATCTCTCTCAGCATCTGTGCATTTCCATCTTGGATGGTCAAATTTCTTTTCAGATCCAACTTGAGGTTTCACTCTCCTATTTTTTCACGTAAACAAAAAACGATATTAAGGCATAACAAAATAAAAATTTTAGACGTCATGTATGCAAAAAAAAATTTGAAAATTATTTCACGCTCTAAAAATGAACTCCATGGTTTTGTTATCCTTGTTTGGGAGATTCCACTAGTACAACCCCTAATAATAAGCTGGGTGGAATTTTGTAGGAAAGGGACTTGTAACTGATCCTAACATGCTTTAAATGTGGTGGATATGCATGCCAGAAATATGTTGTGGATGCAAGTGGACCTAAGGATCCAAAAATTTCAAGGAGTGGAAAAAATCAAATTCTCAAGTGGTTGGATATTTACCAGAGCTAAACTACCCACTTTTTGCCTATCCTTAAAAATCACAGATACTTTTTGATGCTATCTCTCTCAGCATTTGTGCATTTCCATCTTGGATGCTTAAATTTGTTTTCAGATCCAAACTTGAGTTTTCCCTCTCCCATTTTTCTCGTAAACAAAAAAGATATTTAGGCATAACAAAATGAAGATTTTAGAGTTCATGTATGCAAAAAATAATTTAAAAATTATTTCAGGCACTAAAAATGAACTCTAAAGTTTTATTATCTAAGATTGGGATATTTCACTAGTACAACCCCTAATAATATGCTGGGTGGAATTTTAAAGAAAAGGGACTTGTAACTGAACCTAACATGCTTTAAATGTGGTGGATATGCATGCCAGAAACATGTTGAGGATGCAAGTGGACCTAATGTTCAAAATTTCAAGGAGTGGAAAAAAATCAAATTCTCAAGTGGTTGGATATTTTACCAGAGCATAACAGCCTACTTGTTGCCTATCCTTAAAAATCACGGATACCTTTTGGAACTATCTCCCTCAGTATTTGTGCATTTCCATCTTGGATGCTCAAATTTGTTTTCAGATCCAAACTTGAGTTTTCCCTCTCCCATTTTCTCTCGTAATCGAAAAAGATATTAAGGGATAACAAAATGAAAATTTTAGAGTTCATGTATGCAAAAAAAAATTTGGAAATTATTTCACGCACTAAAAATGAACTCCAAGGTTTTGTTATCCATGTTTGGGAGATTCTACTAGTACGACCCCTAATAATAATCTTGGTGGAATTTTATAGGAAAGGGACTTGTAACTGATTCTAACATGCTTTAAATGTGGTGGATATGCATGCTAGAAACATGTTGAGGATGCAAGTGGACCTAATGATCCAAAAATTTCCAGGAGTGGAAAAAATCAAATTCTCAAGTGGTTGGATATTTACCAGAGCCAAACAACCCACTTTTTGCCTATCCTTAAAAATCACAGATACTTCTAGGAACTATCTCTCTCAGCATTTGTGCATTTCCATCTTGGATGGTCAAATTTCTTTTCAGATCCAACTTGAGCTTTCACACTCCCCTTTTTTCACGTAAACAAAAAAGACATTAAGGCATAACAAAATAAAAATTTTAGACGTCATGTATGGAAAAAAAAATTTGAAAATTATTTCACGCACTTAAAATGAACTCCAAGGTTTTGTTATCCATGTTTGGGAGATTCCACTAGTACAACCCCTAAATAAGCTTAGTGGAATTTTATAGGAAAGGGACTTGTAACTGATCCGAACATGGTTTAAATGTGGTGGATATGAATGCCAGAAACATGTTGAGGATGCAAGTGGACCTAATGATCCAAAAATTTCAAGGAGTGGAAAAAATCAAATTCTCAAGTGGTTGGATATTTACCAGAGCCAAACAACCCACTTTTTGCCTATCCTTAAAAATCACAGATACTTTTTGGAACTATCTCTCTCAGCATTTGTGCATTTCCATCTTGGATGCTGAAATTTGTTTTCAGATCCAAACTTGAGTTTTCACTCTCCCATTTTCTCTCGTAAACAAAAAGATATTAAGGCATAACAAAATGAAAATTTTAGAGTTCATGTATGCAAAAAAAAATTTGGAAATTATTTCACGCACTAAAAATGAACTCCAAGGTTTTGTTATCCATGTTTGGGAGACTCCACTAGTACGACCCCTAATAATAAGCTTGGTGGAATTTTATAGGAAAGGGACTTGTAACTGATTCTAACATGCTTAAAATGTGGTGGATATGCATGCCAGAAACATGTTGAGGATACAAGCGGACCTAATGATCCAAAAATTTCCAGGAGTGGAAAAAATCAAATTCTTAAGTGGTTGGATATTTACCAGGGCCAAACAACCCACTTTTTGCCTATCCTTAAATATCACAGATACTTTTATGAACTATCTCTCTCAGCATCTGTGCATTTCCATCTTGGATGGTCAAATTTCTTTTCAGATCCAACTTGAGGTTTCACTCTCCTATTTTTTCACGTAAACAAAAAACGATATTAAGGCATAACAAAATAAAAATTTTAGACGTCATGTATGCAAAAAAAAATTTGAAAATTATTTCACGCTCTAAAAATGAACTCCATGGTTTTGTTATCCTTGTTTGGGAGATTCCACTAGTACAACCCCTAATAATAAGCTGGGTGGAATTTTGTAGGAAAGGGACTTGTAACTGATCCTAACATGCTTTAAATGTGGTGGATATGCATGCCAGAAATATGTTGTGGATGCAAGTGGACCTAAGGATCCAAAAATTTCAAGGAGTGGAAAAAATCAAATTCTCAAGTGGTTGGATATTTACCAGAGCTAAACTACCCACTTTTTGCCTATCCTTAAAAATCACAGATACTTTTTGATGCTATCTCTCTCAGCATTTGTGCATTTCCATCTTGGATGCTTAAATTTGTTTTCAGATCCAAACTTGAGTTTTCCCTCTCCCATTTTTCTCGTAAACAAAAAAGATATTTAGGCATAACAAAATGAAGATTTTAGAGTTCATGTATGCAAAAAATAATTTAAAAATTATTTCAGGCACTAAAAATGAACTCTAAAGTTTTATTATCTAAGATTGGGATATTTCACTAGTACAACCCCTAATAATATGCTGGGTGGAATTTTAAAGAAAAGGGACTTGTAACTGAACCTAACATGCTTTAAATGTGGTGGATATGCATGCCAGAAACATGTTGAGGATGCAAGTGGACCTAATGTTCAAAATTTCAAGGAGTGGAAAAAAATCAAATTCTCAAGTGGTTGGATATTTTACCAGAGCATAACAGCCTACTTGTTGCCTATCCTTAAAAATCACGGATACCTTTTGGAACTATCTCCCTCAGTATTTGTGCATTTCCATCTTGGATGCTCAAATTTGTTTTCAGATCCAAACTTGAGTTTTCCCTCTCCCATTTTCTCTCGTAATCGAAAAAGATATTAAGGGATAACAAAATGAAAATTTTAGAGTTCATGTATGCAAAAAAAAATTTGGAAATTATTTCACGCACTAAAAATGAACTCCAAGGTTTTGTTATCCATGTTTGGGAGATTCTACTAGTACGACCCCTAATAATAATCTTGGTGGAATTTTATAGGAAAGGGACTTGTAACTGATTCTAACATGCTTTAAATGTGGTGGATATGCATGCTAGAAACATGTTGAGGATGCAAGTGGACCTAATGATCCAAAAATTTCCAGGAGTGGAAAAAATCAAATTCTCAAGTGGTTGGATATTTACCAGAGCCAAACAACCCACTTTTTGCCTATCCTTAAAAATCACAGATACTTCTAGGAACTATCTCTCTCAGCATTTGTGCATTTCCATCTTGGATGGTCAAATTTCTTTTCAGATCCAACTTGAGCTTTCACACTCCCCTTTTTTCACGTAAACAAAAAAGACATTAAGGCATAACAAAATAAAAATTTTAGACGTCATGTATGGAAAAAAAAATTTGAAAATTATTTCACGCACTTAAAATGAACTCCAAGGTTTTGTTATCCATGTTTGGGAGATTCCACTAGTACAACCCCTAAATAAGCTTAGTGGAATTTTATAGGAAAGGGACTTGTAACTGATCCGAACATGGTTTAAATGTGGTGGATATGAATGCCAGAAACATGTTGAGGATGCAAGTGGACCTAATGATCCAAAAATTTCAAGGAGTGGAAAAAATCAAATTCTCAAGTGGTTGGATATTTACCAGAGCCAAACAACCCACTTTTTGCCTATCCTTAAAAATCACAGATACTTTTTGGAACTATCTCTCTCAGCATTTGTGCATTTCCATCTTGGATGCTGAAATTTGTTTTCAGATCCAAACTTGAGTTTTCACTCTCCCATTTTCTCTCGTAAACAAAAAGATATTAAGGCATAACAAAATGAAAATTTTAGAGTTCATGTATGCAAAAAAAAATTTGGAAATTATTTCACGCACTAAAAATGAACTCCAAGGTTTTGTTATCCATGTTTGGGAGACTCCACTAGTACGACCCCTAATAATAAGCTTGGTGGAATTTTATAGGAAAGGGACTTGTAACTGATTCTAACATGCTTAAAATGTGGTGGATATGCATGCCAGAAACATGTTGAGGATACAAGCGGACCTAATGATCCAAAAATTTCCAGGAGTGGAAAAAATCAAATTCTTAAGTGGTTGGATATTTACCAGGGCCAAACAACCCACTTTTTGCCTATCCTTAAATATCACAGATACTTTTATGAACTATCTCTCTCAGCATCTGTGCATTTCCATCTTGGATGGTCAAATTTCTTTTCAGATCCAACTTGAGGTTTCACTCTCCTATTTTTTCACGTAAACAAAAAACGATATTAAGGCATAACAAAATAAAAATTTTAGACGTCATGTATGCAAAAAAAAATTTGAAAATTATTTCACGCTCTAAAAATGAACTCCATGGTTTTGTTATCCTTGTTTGGGAGATTCCACTAGTACAACCCCTAATAATAAGCTGGGTGGAATTTTGTAGGAAAGGGACTTGTAACTGATCCTAACATGCTTTAAATGTGGTGGATATGCATGCCAGAAATATGTTGTGGATGCAAGTGGACCTAAGGATCCAAAAATTTCAAGGAGTGGAAAAAATCAAATTCTCAAGTGGTTGGATATTTACCAGAGCTAAACTACCCACTTTTTGCCTATCCTTAAAAATCACAGATACTTTTTGATGCTATCTCTCTCAGCATTTGTGCATTTCCATCTTGGATGCTTAAATTTGTTTTCAGATCCAAACTTGAGTTTTCCCTCTCCCATTTTTCTCGTAAACAAAAAAGATATTTAGGCATAACAAAATGAAGATTTTAGAGTTCATGTATGCAAAAAATAATTTAAAAATTATTTCAGGCACTAAAAATGAACTCTAAAGTTTTATTATCTAAGATTGGGATATTTCACTAGTACAACCCCTAATAATATGCTGGGTGGAATTTTAAAGAAAAGGGACTTGTAACTGATCCTAACATGCTTTAAATGTGGTGGATATGCATGCCAGAAACATGTTGAGGATGCAAGTGGACCTAATGATCAAAATTTCAAGGAGTGGAAAAAAATCAAATTCTCAAGTGGTTGGATATTTTACCAGAGCATAACAACCTACTTGTTGCCTATCCTTAAAAATCACGGATACCTTTTGGAACTATCTCCCTCAGTATTTGTGCATTTCCATCTTGGATGCTCAAATTTGTTTTCAGATCCAAACTTGAGTTTTCCCTCTCCCATTTTCTCTCGTAATCGAAAAAGATATTAAGGGATAACAAAATGAAAATTTTAGAGTTCATGTATGCAAAAAAAAATTTGGAAATTATTTCACGCACTAAAAATGAACTCCAAGGTTTTGTTATCCATGTTTGGGAGATTCTACTAGTACGACCCCTAATAATAATCTTGGTGGAATTTTATAGGAAAGGGACTTGTAACTGATTCTAACATGCTTTAAATGTGGTGGATATGCATGCTAGAAACATGTTGAGGATGCAAGTGGACCTAATGATCCAAAAATTTCCAGGAGTGGAAAAAATCAAATTCTCAAGTGGTTGGATATTTACCAGAGCCAAACAACCCACTTTTTGCCTATCCTTAAAAATCACAGATACTTCTAGGAACTATCTCTCTCAGCATTTGTGCATTTCCATCTTGGATGGTCAAATTTCTTTTCAGATCCAACTTGAGCTTTCACACTCCCCTTTTTTCACGTAAACAAAAAAGACATTAAGGCATAACAAAATAAAAATTTTAGACGTCATGTATGCAAAAAAAAATTTGAAAATTATTTCACGCACTTAAAATGAACTCCAAGGTTTTGTTATCCATGTTTGGGAGATTCCACTAGTACAACCCCTAAATAAGCTTAGTGGAATTTTATAGGAAAGGGACTTGTAACTGATCCGAACATGGTTTAAATGTGGTGGATATGAATGCCAGAAACATGTTGAGGATGCAAGTGGACCTAATGATCCAAAAATTTCAAGGAGTGGAAAAAATCAAATTCTCAAGTGGTTGGATATTTACCAGAGCCAAACAACCCACTTTTTGCCTATCCTTAAAAATCACAGATACTTTTTGGAACTATCTCTCTCAGCATTTGTGCATTTCCATCTTGGATGCTGAAATTTGTTTTCAGATCCAAACTTGAGTTTTCACTCTCCCATTTTCTCTCGTAAACAAAAAGATATTAAGGCATAACAAAATGAAAATTTTAGAGTTCATGTATGCAAAAAAAAATTTGGAAATTATTTCACGCACTAAAAATGAACTCCAAGGTTTTGTTATCCATGTTTGGGAGACTCCACTAGTACGACCCCTAATAATAAGCTTGGTGGAATTTTATAGGAAAGGGACTTGTAACTGATTCTAACATGCTTAAAATGTGGTGGATATGCATGCCAGAAACATGTTGAGGATACAAGCGGACCTAATGATCCAAAAATTTCCAGGAGTGGAAAAAATCAAATTCTTAAGTGGTTGGATATTTACCAGGGCCAAACAACCCACTTTTTGCCTATCCTTAAATATCACAGATACTTTTATGAACTATCTCTCTCAGCATCTGTGCATTTCCATCTTGGATGGTCAAATTTCTTTTCAGATCCAACTTGAGGTTTCACTCTCCTATTTTTTCACGTAAACAAAAAACGATATTAAGGCATAACAAAATAAAAATTTTAGACGTCATGTATGCAAAAAAAAATTTGAAAATTATTTCACGCTCTAAAAATGAACTCCATGGTTTTGTTATCCTTGTTTGGGAGATTCCACTAGTACAACCCCTAATAATAAGCTGGGTGGAATTTTGTAGGAAAGGGACTTGTAACTGATCCTAACATGCTTTAAATGTGGTGGATATGCATGCCAGAAATATGTTGTGGATGCAAGTGGACCTAAGGATCCAAAAATTTCAAGGAGTGGAAAAAATCAAATTCTCAAGTGGTTGGATATTTACCAGAGCTAAACTACCCACTTTTTGCCTATCCTTAAAAATCACAGATACTTTTTGATGCTATCTCTCTCAGCATTTGTGCATTTCCATCTTGGATGCTTAAATTTGTTTTCAGATCCAAACTTGAGTTTTCCCTCTCCCATTTTTCTCGTAAACAAAAAAGATATTTAGGCATAACAAAATGAAGATTTTAGAGTTCATGTATGCAAAAAATAATTTAAAAATTATTTCAGGCACTAAAAATGAACTCTAAAGTTTTATTATCTAAGATTGGGATATTTCACTAGTACAACCCCTAATAATATGCTGGGTGGAATTTTAAAGAAAAGGGACTTGTAACTGAACCTAACATGCTTTAAATGTGGTGGATATGCATGCCAGAAACATGTTGAGGATGCAAGTGGACCTAATGTTCAAAATTTCAAGGAGTGGAAAAAAATCAAATTCTCAAGTGGTTGGATATTTTACCAGAGCATAACAGCCTACTTGTTGCCTATCCTTAAAAATCACGGATACCTTTTGGAACTATCTCCCTCAGTATTTGTGCATTTCCATCTTGGATGCTCAAATTTGTTTTCAGATCCAAACTTGAGTTTTCCCTCTCCCATTTTCTCTCGTAATCGAAAAAGATATTAAGGGATAACAAAATGAAAATTTTAGAGTTCATGTATGCAAAAAAAAATTTGGAAATTATTTCACGCACTAAAAATGAACTCCAAGGTTTTGTTATCCATGTTTGGGAGATTCTACTAGTACGACCCCTAATAATAATCTTGGTGGAATTTTATAGGAAAGGGACTTGTAACTGATTCTAACATGCTTTAAATGTGGTGGATATGCATGCTAGAAACATGTTGAGGATGCAAGTGGACCTAATGATCCAAAAATTTCCAGGAGTGGAAAAAATCAAATTCTCAAGTGGTTGGATATTTACCAGAGCCAAACAACCCACTTTTTGCCTATCCTTAAAAATCACAGATACTTCTAGGAACTATCTCTCTCAGCATTTGTGCATTTCCATCTTGGATGGTCAAATTTCTTTTCAGATCCAACTTGAGCTTTCACACTCCCCTTTTTTCACGTAAACAAAAAAGACATTAAGGCATAACAAAATAAAAATTTTAGACGTCATGTATGCAAAAAAAAATTTGAAAATTATTTCACGCACTTAAAATGAACTCCAAGGTTTTGTTATCCATGTTTGGGAGATTCCACTAGTACAACCCCTAAATAAGCTTAGTGGAATTTTATAGGAAAGGGACTTGTAACTGATCCGAACATGGTTTAAATGTGGTGGATATGAATGCCAGAAACATGTTGAGGATGCAAGTGGACCTAATGATCCAAAAATTTCAAGGAGTGGAAAAAATCAAATTCTCAAGTGGTTGGATATTTACCAGAGCCAAACAACCCACTTTTTGCCTATCCTTAAAAATCACAGATACTTTTTGGAACTATCTCTCTCAGCATTTGTGCATTTCCATCTTGGATGCTGAAATTTGTTTTCAGATCCAAACTTGAGTTTTCACTCTCCCATTTTCTCTCGTAAACAAAAAGATATTAAGGCATAACAAAATGAAAATTTTAGAGTTCATGTATGCAAAAAAAAATTTGGAAATTATTTCACGCACTAAAAATGAACTCCAAGGTTTTGTTATCCATGTTTGGGAGACTCCACTAGTACGACCCCTAATAATAAGCTTGGTGGAATTTTATAGGAAAGGGACTTGTAACTGATTCTAACATGCTTAAAATGTGGTGGATATGCATGCCAGAAACATGTTGAGGATACAAGCGGACCTAATGATCCAAAAATTTCCAGGAGTGGAAAAAATCAAATTCTTAAGTGGTTGGATATTTACCAGGGCCAAACAACCCACTTTTTGCCTATCCTTAAATATCACAGATACTTTTATGAACTATCTCTCTCAGCATCTGTGCATTTCCATCTTGGATGGTCAAATTTCTTTTCAGATCCAACTTGAGGTTTCACTCTCCTATTTTTTCACGTAAACAAAAAACGATATTAAGGCATAACAAAATAAAAATTTTAGACGTCATGTATGCAAAAAAAAATTTGAAAATTATTTCACGCTCTAAAAATGAACTCCATGGTTTTGTTATCCTTGTTTGGGAGATTCCACTAGTACAACCCCTAATAATAAGCTGGGTGGAATTTTGTAGGAAAGGGACTTGTAACTGATCCTAACATGCTTTAAATGTGGTGGATATGCATGCCAGAAATATGTTGTGGATGCAAGTGGACCTAAGGATCCAAAAATTTCAAGGAGTGGAAAAAATCAAATTCTCAAGTGGTTGGATATTTACCAGAGCTAAACTACCCACTTTTTGCCTATCCTTAAAAATCACAGATACTTTTTGATGCTATCTCTCTCAGCATTTGTGCATTTCCATCTTGGATGCTTAAATTTGTTTTCAGATCCAAACTTGAGTTTTCCCTCTCCCATTTTTCTCGTAAACAAAAAAGATATTTAGGCATAACAAAATGAAGATTTTAGAGTTCATGTATGCAAAAAATAATTTAAAAATTATTTCAGGCACTAAAAATGAACTCTAAAGTTTTATTATCTAAGATTGGGATATTTCACTAGTACAACCCCTAATAATATGCTGGGTGGAATTTTAAAGAAAAGGGACTTGTAACTGATCCTAACATGCTTTAAATGTGGTGGATATGCATGCCAGAAACATGTTGAGGATGCAAGTGGACCTAATGATCAAAATTTCAAGGAGTGGAAAAAAATCAAATTCTCAAGTGGTTGGATATTTTACCAGAGCATAACAACCTACTTGTTGCCTATCCTTAAAAATCACGGATACCTTTTGGAACTATCTCCCTCAGTATTTGTGCATTTCCATCTTGGATGCTCAAATTTGTTTTCAGATCCAAACTTGAGTTTTCCCTCTCCCATTTTCTCTCGTAATCGAAAAAGATATTAAGGGATAACAAAATGAAAATTTTAGAGTTCATGTATGCAAAAAAAAATTTGGAAATTATTTCACGCACTAAAAATGAACTCCAAGGTTTTGTTATCCATGTTTGGGAGATTCTACTAGTACGACCCCTAATAATAATCTTGGTGGAATTTTATAGGAAAGGGACTTGTAACTGATTCTAACATGCTTTAAATGTGGTGGATATGCATGCTAGAAACATGTTGAGGATGCAAGTGGACCTAATGATCCAAAAATTTCCAGGAGTGGAAAAAATCAAATTCTCAAGTGGTTGGATATTTACCAGAGCCAAACAACCCACTTTTTGCCTATCCTTAAAAATCACAGATACTTCTAGGAACTATCTCTCTCAGCATTTGTGCATTTCCATCTTGGATGGTCAAATTTCTTTTCAGATCCAACTTGAGCTTTCACACTCCCCTTTTTTCACGTAAACAAAAAAGACATTAAGGCATAACAAAATAAAAATTTTAGACGTCATGTATGCAAAAAAAAATTTGAAAATTATTTCACGCACTTAAAATGAACTCCAAGGTTTTGTTATCCATGTTTGGGAGATTCCACTAGTACAACCCCTAAATAAGCTTAGTGGAATTTTATAGGAAAGGGACTTGTAACTGATCCGAACATGGTTTAAATGTGGTGGATATGAATGCCAGAAACATGTTGAGGATGCAAGTGGACCTAATGATCCAAAAATTTCAAGGAGTGGAAAAAATCAAATTCTCAAGTGGTTGGATATTTACCAGAGCCAAACAACCCACTTTTTGCCTATCCTTAAAAATCACAGATACTTTTTGGAACTATCTCTCTCAGCATTTGTGCATTTCCATCTTGGATGCTGAAATTTGTTTTCAGATCCAAACTTGAGTTTTCACTCTCCCATTTTCTCTCGTAAACAAAAAGATATTAAGGCATAACAAAATGAAAATTTTAGAGTTCATGTATGCAAAAAAAAATTTGGAAATTATTTCACGCACTAAAAATGAACTCCAAGGTTTTGTTATCCATGTTTGGGAGACTCCACTAGTACGACCCCTAATAATAAGCTTGGTGGAATTTTATAGGAAAGGGACTTGTAACTGATTCTAACATGCTTAAAATGTGGTGGATATGCATGCCAGAAACATGTTGAGGATACAAGCGGACCTAATGATCCAAAAATTTCCAGGAGTGGAAAAAATCAAATTCTTAAGTGGTTGGATATTTACCAGGGCCAAACAACCCACTTTTTGCCTATCCTTAAATATCACAGATACTTTTATGAACTATCTCTCTCAGCATCTGTGCATTTCCATCTTGGATGGTCAAATTTCTTTTCAGATCCAACTTGAGGTTTCACTCTCCTATTTTTTCACGTAAACAAAAAACGATATTAAGGCATAACAAAATAAAAATTTTAGACGTCATGTATGCAAAAAAAAATTTGAAAATTATTTCACGCTCTAAAAATGAACTCCATGGTTTTGTTATCCTTGTTTGGGAGATTCCACTAGTACAACCCCTAATAATAAGCTGGGTGGAATTTTGTAGGAAAGGGACTTGTAACTGATCCTAACATGCTTTAAATGTGGTGGATATGCATGCCAGAAATATGTTGTGGATGCAAGTGGACCTAAGGATCCAAAAATTTCAAGGAGTGGAAAAAATCAAATTCTCAAGTGGTTGGATATTTACCAGAGCTAAACTACCCACTTTTTGCCTATCCTTAAAAATCACAGATACTTTTTGATGCTATCTCTCTCAGCATTTGTGCATTTCCATCTTGGATGCTTAAATTTGTTTTCAGATCCAAACTTGAGTTTTCCCTCTCCCATTTTTCTCGTAAACAAAAAAGATATTTAGGCATAACAAAATGAAGATTTTAGAGTTCATGTATGCAAAAAATAATTTAAAAATTATTTCAGGCACTAAAAATGAACTCTAAAGTTTTATTATCTAAGATTGGGATATTTCACTAGTACAACCCCTAATAATATGCTGGGTGGAATTTTAAAGAAAAGGGACTTGTAACTGATCCTAACATGCTTTAAATGTGGTGGATATGCATGCCAGAAACATGTTGAGGATGCAAGTGGACCTAATGATCAAAATTTCAAGGAGTGGAAAAAAATCAAATTCTCAAGTGGTTGGATATTTTACCAGAGCATAACAACCTACTTGTTGCCTATCCTTAAAAATCACGGATACCTTTTGGAACTATCTCCCTCAGTATTTGTGCATTTCCATCTTGGATGCTCAAATTTGTTTTCAGATCCAAACTTGAGTTTTCCCTCTCCCATTTTCTCTCGTAATCGAAAAAGATATTAAGGGATAACAAAATGAAAATTTTAGAGTTCATGTATGCAAAAAAAAATTTGGAAATTATTTCACGCACTAAAAATGAACTCCAAGGTTTTGTTATCCATGTTTGGGAGATTCTACTAGTACGACCCCTAATAATAATCTTGGTGGAATTTTATAGGAAAGGGACTTGTAACTGATTCTAACATGCTTTAAATGTGGTGGATATGCATGCTAGAAACATGTTGAGGATGCAAGTGGACCTAATGATCCAAAAATTTCCAGGAGTGGAAAAAATCAAATTCTCAAGTGGTTGGATATTTACCAGAGCCAAACAACCCACTTTTTGCCTATCCTTAAAAATCACAGATACTTCTAGGAACTATCTCTCTCAGCATTTGTGCATTTCCATCTTGGATGGTCAAATTTCTTTTCAGATCCAACTTGAGCTTTCACACTCCCCTTTTTTCACGTAAACAAAAAAGACATTAAGGCATAACAAAATAAAAATTTTAGACGTCATGTATGGAAAAAAAAATTTGAAAATTATTTCACGCACTTAAAATGAACTCCAAGGTTTTGTTATCCATGTTTGGGAGATTCCACTAGTACAACCCCTAAATAAGCTTAGTGGAATTTTATAGGAAAGGGACTTGTAACTGATCCGAACATGGTTTAAATGTGGTGGATATGAATGCCAGAAACATGTTGAGGATGCAAGTGGACCTAATGATCCAAAAATTTCAAGGAGTGGAAAAAATCAAATTCTCAAGTGGTTGGATATTTACCAGAGCCAAACAACCCACTTTTTGCCTATCCTTAAAAATCACAGATACTTTTTGGAACTATCTCTCTCAGCATTTGTGCATTTCCATCTTGGATGCTGAAATTTGTTTTCAGATCCAAACTTGAGTTTTCACTCTCCCATTTTCTCTCGTAAACAAAAAGATATTAAGGCATAACAAAATGAAAATTTTAGAGTTCATGTATGCAAAAAAAAATTTGGAAATTATTTCACGCACTAAAAATGAACTCCAAGGTTTTGTTATCCATGTTTGGGAGACTCCACTAGTACGACCCCTAATAATAAGCTTGGTGGAATTTTATAGGAAAGGGACTTGTAACTGATTCTAACATGCTTAAAATGTGGTGGATATGCATGCCAGAAACATGTTGAGGATACAAGCGGACCTAATGATCCAAAAATTTCCAGGAGTGGAAAAAATCAAATTCTTAAGTGGTTGGATATTTACCAGGGCCAAACAACCCACTTTTTGCCTATCCTTAAATATCACAGATACTTTTATGAACTATCTCTCTCAGCATCTGTGCATTTCCATCTTGGATGGTCAAATTTCTTTTCAGATCCAACTTGAGGTTTCACTCTCCTATTTTTTCACGTAAACAAAAAACGATATTAAGGCATAACAAAATAAAAATTTTAGACGTCATGTATGCAAAAAAAAATTTGAAAATTATTTCACGCTCTAAAAATGAACTCCATGGTTTTGTTATCCTTGTTTGGGAGATTCCACTAGTACAACCCCTAATAATAAGCTGGGTGGAATTTTGTAGGAAAGGGACTTGTAACTGATCCTAACATGCTTTAAATGTGGTGGATATGCATGCCAGAAATATGTTGTGGATGCAAGTGGACCTAAGGATCCAAAAATTTCAAGGAGTGGAAAAAATCAAATTCTCAAGTGGTTGGATATTTACCAGAGCTAAACTACCCACTTTTTGCCTATCCTTAAAAATCACAGATACTTTTTGATGCTATCTCTCTCAGCATTTGTGCATTTCCATCTTGGATGCTTAAATTTGTTTTCAGATCCAAACTTGAGTTTTCCCTCTCCCATTTTTCTCGTAAACAAAAAAGATATTTAGGCATAACAAAATGAAGATTTTAGAGTTCATGTATGCAAAAAATAATTTAAAAATTATTTCAGGCACTAAAAATGAACTCTAAAGTTTTATTATCTAAGATTGGGATATTTCACTAGTACAACCCCTAATAATATGCTGGGTGGAATTTTAAAGAAAAGGGACTTGTAACTGATCCTAACATGCTTTAAATGTGGTGGATATGCATGCCAGAAACATGTTGAGGATGCAAGTGGACCTAATGATCAAAATTTCAAGGAGTGGAAAAAAATCAAATTCTCAAGTGGTTGGATATTTTACCAGAGCATAACAACCTACTTGTTGCCTATCCTTAAAAATCACGGATACCTTTTGGAACTATCTCCCTCAGTATTTGTGCATTTCCATCTTGGATGCTCAAATTTGTTTTCAGATCCAAACTTGAGTTTTCCCTCTCCCATTTTCTCTCGTAATCGAAAAAGATATTAAGGGATAACAAAATGAAAATTTTAGAGTTCATGTATGCAAAAAAAAATTTGGAAATTATTTCACGCACTAAAAATGAACTCCAAGGTTTTGTTATCCATGTTTGGGAGATTCTACTAGTACGACCCCTAATAATAATCTTGGTGGAATTTTATAGGAAAGGGACTTGTAACTGATTCTAACATGCTTTAAATGTGGTGGATATGCATGCTAGAAACATGTTGAGGATGCAAGTGGACCTAATGATCCAAAAATTTCCAGGAGTGGAAAAAATCAAATTCTCAAGTGGTTGGATATTTACCAGAGCCAAACAACCCACTTTTTGCCTATCCTTAAAAATCACAGATACTTCTAGGAACTATCTCTCTCAGCATTTGTGCATTTCCATCTTGGATGGTCAAATTTCTTTTCAGATCCAACTTGAGCTTTCACACTCCCCTTTTTTCACGTAAACAAAAAAGACATTAAGGCATAACAAAATAAAAATTTTAGACGTCATGTATGCAAAAAAAAATTTGAAAATTATTTCACGCACTTAAAATGAACTCCAAGGTTTTGTTATCCATGTTTGGGAGATTCCACTAGTACAACCCCTAAATAAGCTTAGTGGAATTTTATAGGAAAGGGACTTGTAACTGATCCGAACATGGTTTAAATGTGGTGGATATGAATGCCAGAAACATGTTGAGGATGCAAGTGGACCTAATGATCCAAAAATTTCAAGGAGTGGAAAAAATCAAATTCTCAAGTGGTTGGATATTTACCAGAGCCAAACAACCCACTTTTTGCCTATCCTTAAAAATCACAGATACTTTTTGGAACTATCTCTCTCAGCATTTGTGCATTTCCATCTTGGATGCTGAAATTTGTTTTCAGATCCAAACTTGAGTTTTCACTCTCCCATTTTCTCTCGTAAACAAAAAGATATTAAGGCATAACAAAATGAAAATTTTAGAGTTCATGTATGCAAAAAAAAATTTGGAAATTATTTCACGCACTAAAAATGAACTCCAAGGTTTTGTTATCCATGTTTGGGAGACTCCACTAGTACGACCCCTAATAATAAGCTTGGTGGAATTTTATAGGAAAGGGACTTGTAACTGATTCTAACATGCTTAAAATGTGGTGGATATGCATGCCAGAAACATGTTGAGGATACAAGCGGACCTAATGATCCAAAAATTTCCAGGAGTGGAAAAAATCAAATTCTTAAGTGGTTGGATATTTACCAGGGCCAAACAACCCACTTTTTGCCTATCCTTAAATATCACAGATACTTTTATGAACTATCTCTCTCAGCATCTGTGCATTTCCATCTTGGATGGTCAAATTTCTTTTCAGATCCAACTTGAGGTTTCACTCTCCTATTTTTTCACGTAAACAAAAAACGATATTAAGGCATAACAAAATAAAAATTTTAGACGTCATGTATGCAAAAAAAAATTTGAAAATTATTTCACGCTCTAAAAATGAACTCCATGGTTTTGTTATCCTTGTTTGGGAGATTCCACTAGTACAACCCCTAATAATAAGCTGGGTGGAATTTTGTAGGAAAGGGACTTGTAACTGATCCTAACATGCTTTAAATGTGGTGGATATGCATGCCAGAAATATGTTGTGGATGCAAGTGGACCTAAGGATCCAAAAATTTCAAGGAGTGGAAAAAATCAAATTCTCAAGTGGTTGGATATTTACCAGAGCTAAACTACCCACTTTTTGCCTATCCTTAAAAATCACAGATACTTTTTGATGCTATCTCTCTCAGCATTTGTGCATTTCCATCTTGGATGCTTAAATTTGTTTTCAGATCCAAACTTGAGTTTTCCCTCTCCCATTTTTCTCGTAAACAAAAAAGATATTTAGGCATAACAAAATGAAGATTTTAGAGTTCATGTATGCAAAAAATAATTTAAAAATTATTTCAGGCACTAAAAATGAACTCTAAAGTTTTATTATCTAAGATTGGGATATTTCACTAGTACAACCCCTAATAATATGCTGGGTGGAATTTTAAAGAAAAGGGACTTGTAACTGATCCTAACATGCTTTAAATGTGGTGGATATGCATGCCAGAAACATGTTGAGGATGCAAGTGGACCTAATGATCAAAATTTCAAGGAGTGGAAAAAAATCAAATTCTCAAGTGGTTGGATATTTTACCAGAGCATAACAACCTACTTGTTGCCTATCCTTAAAAATCACGGATACCTTTTGGAACTATCTCCCTCAGTATTTGTGCATTTCCATCTTGGATGCTCAAATTTGTTTTCAGATCCAAACTTGAGTTTTCCCTCTCCCATTTTCTCTCGTAATCGAAAAAGATATTAAGGGATAACAAAATGAAAATTTTAGAGTTCATGTATGCAAAAAAAAATTTGGAAATTATTTCACGCACTAAAAATGAACTCCAAGGTTTTGTTATCCATGTTTGGGAGATTCTACTAGTACGACCCCTAATAATAATCTTGGTGGAATTTTATAGGAAAGGGACTTGTAACTGATTCTAACATGCTTTAAATGTGGTGGATATGCATGCTAGAAACATGTTGAGGATGCAAGTGGACCTAATGATCCAAAAATTTCCAGGAGTGGAAAAAATCAAATTCTCAAGTGGTTGGATATTTACCAGAGCCAAACAACCCACTTTTTGCCTATCCTTAAAAATCACAGATACTTCTAGGAACTATCTCTCTCAGCATTTGTGCATTTCCATCTTGGATGGTCAAATTTCTTTTCAGATCCAACTTGAGCTTTCACACTCCCCTTTTTTCACGTAAACAAAAAAGACATTAAGGCATAACAAAATAAAAATTTTAGACGTCATGTATGCAAAAAAAAATTTGAAAATTATTTCACGCACTTAAAATGAACTCCAAGGTTTTGTTATCCATGTTTGGGAGATTCCACTAGTACAACCCCTAAATAAGCTTAGTGGAATTTTATAGGAAAGGGACTTGTAACTGATCCGAACATGGTTTAAATGTGGTGGATATGAATGCCAGAAACATGTTGAGGATGCAAGTGGACCTAATGATCCAAAAATTTCAAGGAGTGGAAAAAATCAAATTCTCAAGTGGTTGGATATTTACCAGAGCCAAACAACCCACTTTTTGCCTATCCTTAAAAATCACAGATACTTTTTGGAACTATCTCTCTCAGCATTTGTGCATTTCCATCTTGGATGCTGAAATTTGTTTTCAGATCCAAACTTGAGTTTTCACTCTCCCATTTTCTCTCGTAAACAAAAAGATATTAAGGCATAACAAAATGAAAATTTTAGAGTTCATGTATGCAAAAAAAAATTTGGAAATTATTTCACGCACTAAAAATGAACTCCAAGGTTTTGTTATCCATGTTTGGGAGACTCCACTAGTACGACCCCTAATAATAAGCTTGGTGGAATTTTATAGGAAAGGGACTTGTAACTGATTCTAACATGCTTAAAATGTGGTGGATATGCATGCCAGAAACATGTTGAGGATACAAGCGGACCTAATGATCCAAAAATTTCCAGGAGTGGAAAAAATCAAATTCTTAAGTGGTTGGATATTTACCAGGGCCAAACAACCCACTTTTTGCCTATCCTTAAATATCACAGATACTTTTATGAACTATCTCTCTCAGCATCTGTGCATTTCCATCTTGGATGGTCAAATTTCTTTTCAGATCCAACTTGAGGTTTCACTCTCCTATTTTTTCACGTAAACAAAAAACGATATTAAGGCATAACAAAATAAAAATTTTAGACGTCATGTATGCAAAAAAAAATTTGAAAATTATTTCACGCTCTAAAAATGAACTCCATGGTTTTGTTATCCTTGTTTGGGAGATTCCACTAGTACAACCCCTAATAATAAGCTGGGTGGAATTTTGTAGGAAAGGGACTTGTAACTGATCCTAACATGCTTTAAATGTGGTGGATATGCATGCCAGAAATATGTTGTGGATGCAAGTGGACCTAAGGATCCAAAAATTTCAAGGAGTGGAAAAAATCAAATTCTCAAGTGGTTGGATATTTACCAGAGCTAAACTACCCACTTTTTGCCTATCCTTAAAAATCACAGATACTTTTTGATGCTATCTCTCTCAGCATTTGTGCATTTCCATCTTGGATGCTTAAATTTGTTTTCAGATCCAAACTTGAGTTTTCCCTCTCCCATTTTTCTCGTAAACAAAAAAGATATTTAGGCATAACAAAATGAAGATTTTAGAGTTCATGTATGCAAAAAATAATTTAAAAATTATTTCAGGCACTAAAAATGAACTCTAAAGTTTTATTATCTAAGATTGGGATATTTCACTAGTACAACCCCTAATAATATGCTGGGTGGAATTTTAAAGAAAAGGGACTTGTAACTGATCCTAACATGCTTTAAATGTGGTGGATATGCATGCCAGAAACATGTTGAGGATGCAAGTGGACCTAATGATCAAAATTTCAAGGAGTGGAAAAAAATCAAATTCTCAAGTGGTTGGATATTTTACCAGAGCATAACAACCTACTTGTTGCCTATCCTTAAAAATCACGGATACCTTTTGGAACTATCTCCCTCAGTATTTGTGCATTTCCATCTTGGATGCTCAAATTTGTTTTCAGATCCAAACTTGAGTTTTCCCTCTCCCATTTTCTCTCGTAATCGAAAAAGATATTAAGGGATAACAAAATGAAAATTTTAGAGTTCATGTATGCAAAAAAAAATTTGGAAATTATTTCACGCACTAAAAATGAACTCCAAGGTTTTGTTATCCATGTTTGGGAGATTCTACTAGTACGACCCCTAATAATAATCTTGGTGGAATTTTATAGGAAAGGGACTTGTAACTGATTCTAACATGCTTTAAATGTGGTGGATATGCATGCTAGAAACATGTTGAGGATGCAAGTGGACCTAATGATCCAAAAATTTCCAGGAGTGGAAAAAATCAAATTCTCAAGTGGTTGGATATTTACCAGAGCCAAACAACCCACTTTTTGCCTATCCTTAAAAATCACAGATACTTCTAGGAACTATCTCTCTCAGCATTTGTGCATTTCCATCTTGGATGGTCAAATTTCTTTTCAGATCCAACTTGAGCTTTCACACTCCCCTTTTTCCACGTAAACAAAAAAGACATTAAGGCATAACAAAATAAAAATTTTAGACGTCATGTATGCAAAAAAAAATTTGAAAATTATTTCACGCACTTAAAATGAACTCCAAGGTTTTGTTATCCATGTTTGGGAGATTCCACTAGTACAACCCCTAAATAAGCTTAGTGGAATTTTATAGGAAAGGGACTTGTAACTGATCCGAACATGGTTTAAATGTGGTGGATATGAATGCCAGAAACATGTTGAGGATGCAAGTGGACCTAATGATCCAAAAATTTCAAGGAGTGGAAAAAATCAAATTCTCAAGTGGTTGGATATTTACCAGAGCCAAACAACCCACTTTTTGCCTATCCTTAAAAATCACAGATACTTTTTGGAACTATCTCTCTCAGCATTTGTGCATTTCCATCTTGGATGCTGAAATTTGTTTTCAGATCCAAACTTGAGTTTTCACTCTCCCATTTTCTCTCGTAAACAAAAAGATATTAAGGCATAACAAAATGAAAATTTTAGAGTTCATGTATGCAAAAAAAAATTTGGAAATTATTTCACGCACTAAAAATGAACTCCAAGGTTTTGTTATCCATGTTTGGGAGACTCCACTAGTACGACCCCTAATAATAAGCTTGGTGGAATTTTATAGGAAAGGGACTTGTAACTGATTCTAACATGCTTAAAATGTGGTGGATATGCATGCCAGAAACATGTTGAGGATACAAGCGGACCTAATGATCCAAAAATTTCCAGGAGTGGAAAAAATCAAATTCTTAAGTGGTTGGATATTTACCAGGGCCAAACAACCCACTTTTTGCCTATCCTTAAATATCACAGATACTTTTATGAACTATCTCTCTCAGCATCTGTGCATTTCCATCTTGGATGGTCAAATTTCTTTTCAGATCCAACTTGAGGTTTCACTCTCCTATTTTTTCACGTAAACAAAAAACGATATTAAGGCATAACAAAATAAAAATTTTAGACGTCATGTATGCAAAAAAAAATTTGAAAATTATTTCACGCTCTAAAAATGAACTCCATGGTTTTGTTATCCTTGTTTGGGAGATTCCACTAGTACAACCCCTAATAATAAGCTGGGTGGAATTTTGTAGGAAAGGGACTTGTAACTGATCCTAACATGCTTTAAATGTGGTGGATATGCATGCCAGAAATATGTTGTGGATGCAAGTGGACCTAAGGATCCAAAAATTTCAAGGAGTGGAAAAAATCAAATTCTCAAGTGGTTGGATATTTACCAGAGCCAAACTACCCACTTTTTGCCTATCCTTAAAAATCACAGATACTTTTTGATGCTATCTCTCTCAGCATTTGTGCATTTCCATCTTGGATGCTTAAATTTGTTTTCAGATCCAAACTTGAGTTTTCCCTCTCCCATTTTTCTCGTAAACAAAAAAGATATTTAGGCATAACAAAATGAAGATTTTAGAGTTCATGTATGCAAAAAATAATTTAAAAATTATTTCAGGCACTAAAAATGAACTCTAAAGTTTTATTATCTAAGATTGGGATATTTCACTAGTACAACCCCTAATAATATGCTGGGTGGAATTTTAAAGAAAAGGGACTTGTAACTGATCCTAACATGCTTTAAATGTGGTGGATATGCATGCCAGAAACATGTTGAGGATGCAAGTGGACCTAATGATCAAAATTTCAAGGAGTGGAAAAAAATCAAATTCTCAAGTGGTTGGATATTTACCAGAGCCAAACAACCCACTTTTTGCCTATCCTTAAAAATCACAGATACTTTTTGGAACTATCTCTCTCAGCATTTGTGCATTTCCATCTTGGATGCTGAAATTTGTTTTCAGATCCAAACTTGAGTTTTCACTCTCCCATTTTCTCTCGTAAACAAAAAGATATTAAGGCATAACAAAATGAAAATTTTAGAGTTCATGTATGCAAAAAAAAATTTGGAAATTATTTCACGCACTAAAAATGAACTCCAAGGTTTTGTTATCCATGTTTGGGAGACTCCACTAGTACGACCCCTAATAATAAGCTTGGTGGAATTTTATAGGAAAGGGACTTGTAACTGATTCTAACATGCTTAAAATGTGGTGGATATGCATGCCAGAAACATGTTGAGGATACAAGCGGACCTAATGATCCAAAAATTTCCAGGAGTGGAAAAAATCAAATTCTTAAGTGGTTGGATATTTACCAGGGCCAAACAACCCACTTTTTGCCTATCCTTAAATATCACAGATACTTTTATGAACTATCTCTCTCAGCATCTGTGCATTTCCATCTTGGATGGTCAAATTTCTTTTCAGATCCAACTTGAGGTTTCACTCTCCTATTTTTTCACGTAAACAAAAAACGATATTAAGGCATAACAAAATAAAAATTTTAGACGTCATGTATGCAAAAAAAAATTTGAAAATTATTTCACGCTCTAAAAATGAACTCCATGGTTTTGTTATCCTTGTTTGGGAGATTCCACTAGTACAACCCCTAATAATAAGCTGGGTGGAATTTTGTAGGAAAGGGACTTGTAACTGATCCTAACATGCTTTAAATGTGGTGGATATGCATGCCAGAAATATGTTGTGGATGCAAGTGGACCTAAGGATCCAAAAATTTCAAGGAGTGGAAAAAATCAAATTCTCAAGTGGTTGGATATTTACCAGAGCCAAACTACCCACTTTTTGCCTATCCTTAAAAATCACAGATACTTTTTGATGCTATCTCTCTCAGCATTTGTGCATTTCCATCTTGGATGCTTAAATTTGTTTTCAGATCCAAACTTGAGTTTTCCCTCTCCCATTTTTCTCGTAAACAAAAAAGATATTTAGGCATAACAAAATGAAGATTTTAGAGTTCATGTATGCAAAAAATAATTTAAAAATTATTTCAGGCACTAAAAATGAACTCTAAAGTTTTATTATCTAAGATTGGGATATTTCACTAGTACAACCCCTAATAATATGCTGGGTGGAATTTTAAAGAAAAGGGACTTGTAACTGATCCTAACATGCTTTAAATGTGGCGGATATGCATGCCAGAAACATGTTGAGGATGCAAGTGGACCTAATGATCAAAATTTCAAGGAGTGGAAAAAAATCAAATTCTCAAGTGGTTGGATATTTTACCAGAGCATAACAACCTACTTGTTGCCTATCCTTAAAAATCACGGATACCTTTTGGAACTATCTCCCTCAGTATTTGTGCATTTCCATCTTGGATGCTCAAATTTGTTTTCAGATCCAAACTTGAGTTTTCCCTCTCCCATTTTCTCTCGTAATCGAAAAAGATATTAAGGGATAACAAAATGAAAATTTTAGAGTTCATGTATGCAAAAAAAAATTTGGAAATTATTTCACGCACTAAAAATGAACTCCAAGGTTTTGTTATCCATGTTTGGGAGATTCTACTAGTACGACCCCTAATAATAATCTTGGTGGAATTTTATAGGAAAGGGACTTGTAACTGATTCTAACATGCTTTAAATGTGGTGGATATGCATGCTAGAAACATGTTGAGGATGCAAGTGGACCTAATGATCCAAAAATTTCCAGGAGTGGAAAAAATCAAATTCTCAAGTGGTTGGATATTTACCAGAGCCAAACAACCCACTTTTTGCCTATCCTTAAAAATCACAGATACTTCTAGGAACTATCTCTCTCAGCATTTGTGCATTTCCATCTTGGATGGTCAAATTTCTTTTCAGATCCAACTTGAGCTTTCACACTCCCCTTTTTCCACGTAAACAAAAAAGACATTAAGGCATAACAAAATAAAAATTTTAGACGTCATGTATGCAAAAAAAAATTTGAAAATTATTTCACGCACTTAAAATGAACTCCAAGGTTTTGTTATCCATGTTTGGGAGATTCCACTAGTACAACCCCTAAATAAGCTTAGTGGAATTTTATAGGAAAGGGACTTGTAACTGATCCGAACATGGTTTAAATGTGGTGGATATGAATGCCAGAAACATGTTGAGGATGCAAGTGGACCTAATGATCCAAAAATTTCAAGGAGTGGAAAAAATCAAATTCTCAAGTGGTTGGATATTTACCAGAGCCAAACAACCCACTTTTTGCCTATCCTTAAAAATCACAGATACTTTTTGGAACTATCTCTCTCAGCATTTGTGCATTTCCATCTTGGATGCTGAAATTTGTTTTCAGATCCAAACTTGAGTTTTCACTCTCCCATTTTCTCTCGTAAACAAAAAGATATTAAGGCATAACAAAATGAAAATTTTAGAGTTCATGTATGCAAAAAAAAATTTGGAAATTATTTCACGCACTAAAAATGAACTCCAAGGTTTTGTTATCCATGTTTGGGAGACTCCACTAGTACGACCCCTAATAATAAGCTTGGTGGAATTTTATAGGAAAGGGACTTGTAACTGATTCTAACATGCTTAAAATGTGGTGGATATGCATGCCAGAAACATGTTGAGGATACAAGCGGACCTAATGATCCAAAAATTTCCAGGAGTGGAAAAAATCAAATTCTTAAGTGGTTGGATATTTACCAGGGCCAAACAACCCACTTTTTGCCTATCCTTAAATATCACAGATACTTTTATGAACTATCTCTCTCAGCATCTGTGCATTTCCATCTTGGATGGTCAAATTTCTTTTCAGATCCAACTTGAGGTTTCACTCTCCTATTTTTTCACGTAAACAAAAAACGATATTAAGGCATAACAAAATAAAAATTTTAGACGTCATGTATGCAAAAAAAAATTTGAAAATTATTTCACGCTCTAAAAATGAACTCCATGGTTTTGTTATCCTTGTTTGGGAGATTCCACTAGTACAACCCCTAATAATAAGCTGGGTGGAATTTTGTAGGAAAGGGACTTGTAACTGATCCTAACATGCTTTAAATGTGGTGGATATGCATGCCAGAAATATGTTGTGGATGCAAGTGGACCTAAGGATCCAAAAATTTCAAGGAGTGGAAAAAATCAAATTCTCAAGTGGTTGGATATTTACCAGAGCCAAACTACCCACTTTTTGCCTATCCTTAAAAATCACAGATACTTTTTGATGCTATCTCTCTCAGCATTTGTGCATTTCCATCTTGGATGCTTAAATTTGTTTTCAGATCCAAACTTGAGTTTTCCCTCTCCCATTTTTCTCGTAAACAAAAAAGATATTTAGGCATAACAAAATGAAGATTTTAGAGTTCATGTATGCAAAAAATAATTTAAAAATTATTTCAGGCACTAAAAATGAACTCTAAAGTTTTATTATCTAAGATTGGGATATTTCACTAGTACAACCCCTAATAATATGCTGGGTGGAATTTTAAAGAAAAGGGACTTGTAACTGATCCTAACATGCTTTAAATGTGGTGGATATGCATGCCAGAAACATGTTGAGGATGCAAGTGGACCTAATGATCAAAATTTCAAGGAGTGGAAAAAAATCAAATTCTCAAGTGGTTGGATATTTTACCAGAGCATAACAACCTACTTGTTGCCTATCCTTAAAAATCACGGATACCTTTTGGAACTATCTCCCTCAGTATTTGTGCATTTCCATCTTGGATGCTCAAATTTGTTTTCAGATCCAAACTTGAGTTTTCCCTCTCCCATTTTCTCTCGTAATCGAAAAAGATATTAAGGGATAACAAAATGAAAATTTTAGAGTTCATGTATGCAAAAAAAAATTTGGAAATTATTTCACGCACTAAAAATGAACTCCAAGGTTTTGTTATCCATGTTTGGGAGATTCTACTAGTACGACCCCTAATAATAATCTTGGTGGAATTTTATAGGAAAGGGACTTGTAACTGATTCTAACATGCTTTAAATGTGGTGGATATGCATGCTAGAAACATGTTGAGGATGCAAGTGGACCTAATGATCCAAAAATTTCCAGGAGTGGAAAAAATCAAATTCTCAAGTGGTTGGATATTTACCAGAGCCAAACAACCCACTTTTTGCCTATCCTTAAAAATCACAGATACTTCTAGGAACTATCTCTCTCAGCATTTGTGCATTTCCATCTTGGATGGTCAAATTTCTTTTCAGATCCAACTTGAGCTTTCACACTCCCCTTTTTCCACGTAAACAAAAAAGACATTAAGGCATAACAAAATAAAAATTTTAGACGTCATGTATGCAAAAAAAAATTTGAAAATTATTTCACGCACTTAAAATGAACTCCAAGGTTTTGTTATCCATGTTTGGGAGATTCCACTAGTACAACCCCTAAATAAGCTTAGTGGAATTTTATAGGAAAGGGACTTGTAACTGATCCGAACATGGTTTAAATGTGGTGGATATGAATGCCAGAAACATGTTGAGGATGCAAGTGGACCTAATGATCCAAAAATTTCAAGGAGTGGAAAAAATCAAATTCTCAAGTGGTTGGATATTTACCAGAGCCAAACAACCCACTTTTTGCCTATCCTTAAAAATCACAGATACTTTTTGGAACTATCTCTCTCAGCATTTGTGCATTTCCATCTTGGATGCTGAAATTTGTTTTCAGATCCAAACTTGAGTTTTCACTCTCCCATTTTCTCTCGTAAACAAAAAGATATTAAGGCATAACAAAATGAAAATTTTAGAGTTCATGTATGCAAAAAAAAATTTGGAAATTATTTCACGCACTAAAAATGAACTCCAAGGTTTTGTTATCCATGTTTGGGAGACTCCACTAGTACGACCCCTAATAATAAGCTTGGTGGAATTTTATAGGAAAGGGACTTGTAACTGATTCTAACATGCTTAAAATGTGGTGGATATGCATGCCAGAAACATGTTGAGGATACAAGCGGACCTAATGATCCAAAAATTTCCAGGAGTGGAAAAAATCAAATTCTTAAGTGGTTGGATATTTACCAGGGCCAAACAACCCACTTTTTGCCTATCCTTAAATATCACAGATACTTTTATGAACTATCTCTCTCAGCATCTGTGCATTTCCATCTTGGATGGTCAAATTTCTTTTCAGATCCAACTTGAGGTTTCACTCTCCTATTTTTTCACGTAAACAAAAAACGATATTAAGGCATAACAAAATAAAAATTTTAGACGTCATGTATGCAAAAAAAAATTTGAAAATTATTTCACGCTCTAAAAATGAACTCCATGGTTTTGTTATCCTTGTTTGGGAGATTCCACTAGTACAACCCCTAATAATAAGCTGGGTGGAATTTTGTAGGAAAGGGACTTGTAACTGATCCTAACATGCTTTAAATGTGGTGGATATGCATGCCAGAAATATGTTGTGGATGCAAGTGGACCTAAGGATCCAAAAATTTCAAGGAGTGGAAAAAATCAAATTCTCAAGTGGTTGGATATTTACCAGAGCTAAACTACCCACTTTTTGCCTATCCTTAAAAATCACAGATACTTTTTGATGCTATCTCTCTCAGCATTTGTGCATTTCCATCTTGGATGCTTAAATTTGTTTTCAGATCCAAACTTGAGTTTTCCCTCTCCCATTTTTCTCGTAAACAAAAAAGATATTTAGGCATAACAAAATGAAGATTTTAGAGTTCATGTATGCAAAAAATAATTTAAAAATTATTTCAGGCACTAAAAATGAACTCTAAAGTTTTATTATCTAAGATTGGGATATTTCACTAGTACAACCCCTAATAATATGCTGGGTGGAATTTTAAAGAAAAGGGACTTGTAACTGAACCTAACATGCTTTAAATGTGGTGGATATGCATGCCAGAAACATGTTGAGGATGCAAGTGGACCTAATGTTCAAAATTTCAAGGAGTGGAAAAAAATCAAATTCTCAAGTGGTTGGATATTTTACCAGAGCATAACAGCCTACTTGTTGCCTATCCTTAAAAATCACGGATACCTTTTGGAACTATCTCCCTCAGTATTTGTGCATTTCCATCTTGGATGCTCAAATTTGTTTTCAGATCCAAACTTGAGTTTTCCCTCTCCCATTTTCTCTCGTAATCGAAAAAGATATTAAGGGATAACAAAATGAAAATTTTAGAGTTCATGTATGCAAAAAAAAATTTGGAAATTATTTCACGCACTAAAAATGAACTCCAAGGTTTTGTTATCCATGTTTGGGAGATTCTACTAGTACGACCCCTAATAATAATCTTGGTGGAATTTTATAGGAAAGGGACTTGTAACTGATTCTAACATGCTTTAAATGTGGTGGATATGCATGCTAGAAACATGTTGAGGATGCAAGTGGACCTAATGATCCAAAAATTTCCAGGAGTGGAAAAAATCAAATTCTCAAGTGGTTGGATATTTACCAGAGCCAAACAACCCACTTTTTGCCTATCCTTAAAAATCACAGATACTTCTAGGAACTATCTCTCTCAGCATTTGTGCATTTCCATCTTGGATGGTCAAATTTCTTTTCAGATCCAACTTGAGCTTTCACACTCCCCTTTTTTCACGTAAACAAAAAAGACATTAAGGCATAACAAAATAAAAATTTTAGACGTCATGTATGCAAAAAAAAATTTGAAAATTATTTCACGCACTTAAAATGAACTCCAAGGTTTTGTTATCCATGTTTGGGAGATTCCACTAGTACAACCCCTAAATAAGCTTAGTGGAATTTTATAGGAAAGGGACTTGTAACTGATCCGAACATGGTTTAAATGTGGTGGATATGAATGCCAGAAACATGTTGAGGATGCAAGTGGACCTAATGATCCAAAAATTTCAAGGAGTGGAAAAAATCAAATTCTCAAGTGGTTGGATATTTACCAGAGCCAAACAACCCACTTTTTGCCTATCCTTAAAAATCACAGATACTTTTTGGAACTATCTCTCTCAGCATTTGTGCATTTCCATCTTGGATGCTGAAATTTGTTTTCAGATCCAAACTTGAGTTTTCACTCTCCCATTTTCTCTCGTAAACAAAAAGATATTAAGGCATAACAAAATGAAAATTTTAGAGTTCATGTATGCAAAAAAAAATTTGGAAATTATTTCACGCACTAAAAATGAACTCCAAGGTTTTGTTATCCATGTTTGGGAGACTCCACTAGTACGACCCCTAATAATAAGCTTGGTGGAATTTTATAGGAAAGGGACTTGTAACTGATTCTAACATGCTTAAAATGTGGTGGATATGCATGCCAGAAACATGTTGAGGATACAAGCGGACCTAATGATCCAAAAATTTCCAGGAGTGGAAAAAATCAAATTCTTAAGTGGTTGGATATTTACCAGGGCCAAACAACCCACTTTTTGCCTATCCTTAAATATCACAGATACTTTTATGAACTATCTCTCTCAGCATCTGTGCATTTCCATCTTGGATGGTCAAATTTCTTTTCAGATCCAACTTGAGGTTTCACTCTCCTATTTTTTCACGTAAACAAAAACCGATATTAAGGCATAACAAAATAAAAATTTTAGACGTCATGTATGCAAAAAAAAATTTGAAAATTATTTCACGCTCTAAAAATGAACTCCATGGTTTTGTTATCCTTGTTTGGGAGATTCCACTAGTACAACCCCTAATAATAAGCTGGGTGGAATTTTGTAGGAAAGGGACTTGTAACTGATCCTAACATGCTTTAAATGTGGTGGATATGCATGCCAGAAATATGTTGTGGATGCAAGTGGACCTAAGGATCCAAAAATTTCAAGGAGTGGAAAAAATCAAATTCTCAAGTGGTTGGATATTTACCAGAGCTAAACTACCCACTTTTTGCCTATCCTTAAAAATCACAGATACTTTTTGATGCTATCTCTCTCAGCATTTGTGCATTTCCATCTTGGATGCTTAAATTTGTTTTCAGATCCAAACTTGAGTTTTCCCTCTCCCATTTTTCTCGTAAACAAAAAAGATATTTAGGCATAACAAAATGAAGATTTTAGAGTTCATGTATGCAAAAAATAATTTAAAAATTATTTCAGGCACTAAAAATGAACTCTAAAGTTTTATTATCTAAGATTGGGATATTTCACTAGTACAACCCCTAATAATATGCTGGGTGGAATTTTAAAGAAAAGGGACTTGTAACTGAACCTAACATGCTTTAAATGTGGTGGATATGCATGCCAGAAACATGTTGAGGATGCAAGTGGACCTAATGTTCAAAATTTCAAGGAGTGGAAAAAAATCAAATTCTCAAGTGGTTGGATATTTTACCAGAGCATAACAGCCTACTTGTTGCCTATCCTTAAAAATCACGGATACCTTTTGGAACTATCTCCCTCAGTATTTGTGCATTTCCATCTTGGATGCTCAAATTTGTTTTCAGATCCAAACTTGAGTTTTCCCTCTCCCATTTTCTCTCGTAATCGAAAAAGATATTAAGGGATAACAAAATGAAAATTTTAGAGTTCATGTATGCAAAAAAAAATTTGGAAATTATTTCACGCACTAAAAATGAACTCCAAGGTTTTGTTATCCATGTTTGGGAGATTCTACTAGTACGACCCCTAATAATAATCTTGGTGGAATTTTATAGGAAAGGGACTTGTAACTGATTCTAACATGCTTTAAATGTGGTGGATATGCATGCTAGAAACATGTTGAGGATGCAAGTGGACCTAATGATCCAAAAATTTCCAGGAGTGGAAAAAATCAAATTCTCAAGTGGTTGGATATTTACCAGAGCCAAACAACCCACTTTTTGCCTATCCTTAAAAATCACAGATACTTCTAGGAACTATCTCTCTCAGCATTTGTGCATTTCCATCTTGGATGGTCAAATTTCTTTTCAGATCCAACTTGAGCTTTCACACTCCCCTTTTTTCACGTAAACAAAAAAGACATTAAGGCATAACAAAATAAAAATTTTAGACGTCATGTATGCAAAAAAAAATTTGAAAATTATTTCACGCACTTAAAATGAACTCCAAGGTTTTGTTATCCATGTTTGGGAGATTCCACTAGTACAACCCCTAAATAAGCTTAGTGGAATTTTATAGGAAAGGGACTTGTAACTGATCCGAACATGGTTTAAATGTGGTGGATATGAATGCCAGAAACATGTTGAGGATGCAAGTGGACCTAATGATCCAAAAATTTCAAGGAGTGGAAAAAATCAAATTCTCAAGTGGTTGGATATTTACCAGAGCCAAACAACCCACTTTTTGCCTATCCTTAAAAATCACAGATACTTTTTGGAACTATCTCTCTCAGCATTTGTGCATTTCCATCTTGGATGCTGAAATTTGTTTTCAGATCCAAACTTGAGTTTTCACTCTCCCATTTTCTCTCGTAAACAAAAAGATATTAAGGCATAACAAAATGAAAATTTTAGAGTTCATGTATGCAAAAAAAAATTTGGAAATTATTTCACGCACTAAAAATGAACTCCAAGGTTTTGTTATCCATGTTTGGGAGACTCCACTAGTACGACCCCTAATAATAAGCTTGGTGGAATTTTATAGGAAAGGGACTTGTAACTGATTCTAACATGCTTAAAATGTGGTGGATATGCATGCCAGAAACATGTTGAGGATACAAGCGGACCTAATGATCCAAAAATTTCCAGGAGTGGAAAAAATCAAATTCTTAAGTGGTTGGATATTTACCAGGGCCAAACAACCCACTTTTTGCCTATCCTTAAATATCACAGATACTTTTATGAACTATCTCTCTCAGCATCTGTGCATTTCCATCTTGGATGGTCAAATTTCTTTTCAGATCCAACTTGAGGTTTCACTCTCCTATTTTTTCACGTAAACAAAAACCGATATTAAGGCATAACAAAATAAAAATTTTAGACGTCATGTATGCAAAAAAAAATTTGAAAATTATTTCACGCTCTAAAAATGAACTCCATGGTTTTGTTATCCTTGTTTGGGAGATTCCACTAGTACAACCCCTAATAATAAGCTGGGTGGAATTTTGTAGGAAAGGGACTTGTAACTGATCCTAACATGCTTTAAATGTGGTGGATATGCATGCCAGAAATATGTTGTGGATGCAAGTGGACCTAAGGATCCAAAAATTTCAAGGAGTGGAAAAAATCAAATTCTCAAGTGGTTGGATATTTACCAGAGCTAAACTACCCACTTTTTGCCTATCCTTAAAAATCACAGATACTTTTTGATGCTATCTCTCTCAGCATTTGTGCATTTCCATCTTGGATGCTTAAATTTGTTTTCAGATCCAAACTTGAGTTTTCCCTCTCCCATTTTTCTCGTAAACAAAAAAGATATTTAGGCATAACAAAATGAAGATTTTAGAGTTCATGTATGCAAAAAATAATTTAAAAATTATTTCAGGCACTAAAAATGAACTCTAAAGTTTTATTATCTAAGATTGGGATATTTCACTAGTACAACCCCTAATAATATGCTGGGTGGAATTTTAAAGAAAAGGGACTTGTAACTGAACCTAACATGCTTTAAATGTGGTGGATATGCATGCCAGAAACATGTTGAGGATGCAAGTGGACCTAATGTTCAAAATTTCAAGGAGTGGAAAAAAATCAAATTCTCAAGTGGTTGGATATTTTACCAGAGCATAACAGCCTACTTGTTGCCTATCCTTAAAAATCACGGATACCTTTTGGAACTATCTCCCTCAGTATTTGTGCATTTCCATCTTGGATGCTCAAATTTGTTTTCAGATCCAAACTTGAGTTTTCCCTCTCCCATTTTCTCTCGTAATCGAAAAAGATATTAAGGGATAACAAAATGAAAATTTTAGAGTTCATGTATGCAAAAAAAAATTTGGAAATTATTTCACGCACTAAAAATGAACTCCAAGGTTTTGTTATCCATGTTTGGGAGATTCTACTAGTACGACCCCTAATAATAATCTTGGTGGAATTTTATAGGAAAGGGACTTGTAACTGATTCTAACATGCTTTAAATGTGGTGGATATGCATGCTAGAAACATGTTGAGGATGCAAGTGGACCTAATGATCCAAAAATTTCCAGGAGTGGAAAAAATCAAATTCTCAAGTGGTTGGATATTTACCAGAGCCAAACAACCCACTTTTTGCCTATCCTTAAAAATCACAGATACTTCTAGGAACTATCTCTCTCAGCATTTGTGCATTTCCATCTTGGATGGTCAAATTTCTTTTCAGATCCAACTTGAGCTTTCACACTCCCCTTTTTTCACGTAAACAAAAAAGACATTAAGGCATAACAAAATAAAAATTTTAGACGTCATGTATGCAAAAAAAAATTTGAAAATTATTTCACGCACTTAAAATGAACTCCAAGGTTTTGTTATCCATGTTTGGGAGATTCCACTAGTACAACCCCTAAATAAGCTTAGTGGAATTTTATAGGAAAGGGACTTGTAACTGATCCGAACATGGTTTAAATGTGGTGGATATGAATGCCAGAAACATGTTGAGGATGCAAGTGGACCTAATGATCCAAAAATTTCAAGGAGTGGAAAAAATCAAATTCTCAAGTGGTTGGATATTTACCAGAGCCAAACAACCCACTTTTTGCCTATCCTTAAAAATCACAGATACTTTTTGGAACTATCTCTCTCAGCATTTGTGCATTTCCATCTTGGATGCTGAAATTTGTTTTCAGATCCAAACTTGAGTTTTCACTCTCCCATTTTCTCTCGTAAACAAAAAGATATTAAGGCATAACAAAATGAAAATTTTAGAGTTCATGTATGCAAAAAAAAATTTGGAAATTATTTCACGCACTAAAAATGAACTCCAAGGTTTTGTTATCCATGTTTGGGAGACTCCACTAGTACGACCCCTAATAATAAGCTTGGTGGAATTTTATAGGAAAGGGACTTGTAACTGATTCTAACATGCTTAAAATGTGGTGGATATGCATGCCAGAAACATGTTGAGGATACAAGCGGACCTAATGATCCAAAAATTTCCAGGAGTGGAAAAAATCAAATTCTTAAGTGGTTGGATATTTACCAGGGCCAAACAACCCACTTTTTGCCTATCCTTAAATATCACAGATACTTTTATGAACTATCTCTCTCAGCATCTGTGCATTTCCATCTTGGATGGTCAAATTTCTTTTCAGATCCAACTTGAGGTTTCACTCTCCTATTTTTTCACGTAAACAAAAACCGATATTAAGGCATAACAAAATAAAAATTTTAGACGTCATGTATGCAAAAAAAAATTTGAAAATTATTTCACGCTCTAAAAATGAACTCCATGGTTTTGTTATCCTTGTTTGGGAGATTCCACTAGTACAACCCCTAATAATAAGCTGGGTGGAATTTTGTAGGAAAGGGACTTGTAACTGATCCTAACATGCTTTAAATGTGGTGGATATGCATGCCAGAAATATGTTGTGGATGCAAGTGGACCTAAGGATCCAAAAATTTCAAGGAGTGGAAAAAATCAAATTCTCAAGTGGTTGGATATTTACCAGAGCTAAACTACCCACTTTTTGCCTATCCTTAAAAATCACAGATACTTTTTGATGCTATCTCTCTCAGCATTTGTGCATTTCCATCTTGGATGCTTAAATTTGTTTTCAGATCCAAACTTGAGTTTTCCCTCTCCCATTTTTCTCGTAAACAAAAAAGATATTTAGGCATAACAAAATGAAGATTTTAGAGTTCATGTATGCAAAAAATAATTTAAAAATTATTTCAGGCACTAAAAATGAACTCTAAAGTTTTATTATCTAAGATTGGGATATTTCACTAGTACAACCCCTAATAATATGCTGGGTGGAATTTTAAAGAAAAGGGACTTGTAACTGAACCTAACATGCTTTAAATGTGGTGGATATGCATGCCAGAAACATGTTGAGGATGCAAGTGGACCTAATGTTCAAAATTTCAAGGAGTGGAAAAAAATCAAATTCTCAAGTGGTTGGATATTTTACCAGAGCATAACAGCCTACTTGTTGCCTATCCTTAAAAATCACGGATACCTTTTGGAACTATCTCCCTCAGTATTTGTGCATTTCCATCTTGGATGCTCAAATTTGTTTTCAGATCCAAACTTGAGTTTTCCCTCTCCCATTTTCTCTCGTAATCGAAAAAGATATTAAGGGATAACAAAATGAAAATTTTAGAGTTCATGTATGCAAAAAAAAATTTGGAAATTATTTCACGCACTAAAAATGAACTCCAAGGTTTTGTTATCCATGTTTGGGAGATTCTACTAGTACGACCCCTAATAATAATCTTGGTGGAATTTTATAGGAAAGGGACTTGTAACTGATTCTAACATGCTTTAAATGTGGTGGATATGCATGCTAGAAACATGTTGAGGATGCAAGTGGACCTAATGATCCAAAAATTTCCAGGAGTGGAAAAAATCAAATTCTCAAGTGGTTGGATATTTACCAGAGCCAAACAACCCACTTTTTGCCTATCCTTAAAAATCACAGATACTTCTAGGAACTATCTCTCTCAGCATTTGTGCATTTCCATCTTGGATGGTCAAATTTCTTTTCAGATCCAACTTGAGCTTTCACACTCCCCTTTTTTCACGTAAACAAAAAAGACATTAAGGCATAACAAAATAAAAATTTTAGACGTCATGTATGCAAAAAAAAATTTGAAAATTATTTCACGCACTTAAAATGAACTCCAAGGTTTTGTTATCCATGTTTGGGAGATTCCACTAGTACAACCTCTAAATAAGCTTAGTGGAATTTTATAGGAAAGGGACTTGTAACTGATCCGAACATGGTTTAAATGTGGTGGATATGAATGCCAGAAACATGTTGAGGATGCAAGTGGACCTAATGATCCAAAAATTTCAAGGAGTGGAAAAAATCAAATTCTCAAGTGGTTGGATATTTACCAGAGCCAAACAACCCACTTTTTGCCTATCCTTAAAAATCACAGATACTTTTTGGAACTATCTCTCTCAGCATTTGTGCATTTCCATCTTGGATGCTGAAATTTGTTTTCAGATCCAAACTTGAGTTTTCACTCTCCCATTTTCTCTCGTAAACAAAAAGATATTAAGGCATAACAAAATGAAAATTTTAGAGTTCATGTATGCAAAAAAAAATTTGGAAATTATTTCACGCACTAAAAATGAACTCCAAGGTTTTGTTATCCATGTTTGGGAGACTCCACTAGTACGACCCCTAATAATAAGCTTGGTGGAATTTTATAGGAAAGGGACTTGTAACTGATTCTAACATGCTTAAAATGTGGTGGATATGCATGCCAGAAACATGTTGAGGATACAAGCGGACCTAATGATCCAAAAATTTCCAGGAGTGGAAAAAATCAAATTCTTAAGTGGTTGGATATTTACCAGGGCCAAACAACCCACTTTTTGCCTATCCTTAAATATCACAGATACTTTTATGAACTATCTCTCTCAGCATCTGTGCATTTCCATCTTGGATGGTCAAATTTCTTTTCAGATCCAACTTGAGGTTTCACTCTCCTATTTTTTCACGTAAACAAAAAACGATATTAAGGCATAACAAAATAAAAATTTTAGACGTCATGTATGCAAAAAAAAATTTGAAAATTATTTCACGCTCTAAAAATGAACTCCATGGTTTTGTTATCCTTGTTTGGGAGATTCCACTAGTACAACCCCTAATAATAAGCTGGGTGGAATTTTGTAGGAAAGGGACTTGTAACTGATCCTAACATGCTTTAAATGTGGTGGATATGCATGCCAGAAATATGTTGTGGATGCAAGTGGACCTAAGGATCCAAAAATTTCAAGGAGTGGAAAAAATCAAATTCTCAAGTGGTTGGATATTTACCAGAGCTAAACTACCCACTTTTTGCCTATCCTTAAAAATCACAGATACTTTTTGATGCTATCTCTCTCAGCATTTGTGCATTTCCATCTTGGATGCTTAAATTTGTTTTCAGATCCAAACTTGAGTTTTCCCTCTCCCATTTTTCTCGTAAACAAAAAAGATATTTAGGCATAACAAAATGAAGATTTTAGAGTTCATGTATGCAAAAAAAAATTTAAAAATTATTTCAGGCACTAAAAATGAACTCTAAAGTTTTATTATCTAAGATTGGGATATTTCACTAGTACAACCCCTAATAATATGCTGGGTGGAATTTTAAAGAAAAGGGACTTGTAACTGATCCTAACATGCTTTAAATGTGGTGGATATGCATGCCAGAAACATGTTGAGGATGCAAGTGGACCTAATGATCAAAATTTCAAGGAGTGGAAAAAAATCAAATTCTCAAGTGGTTGGATATTTTACCAGAGCATAACAACCTACTTGTTGCCTATCCTTAAAAATCACGGATACCTTTTGGAACTATCTCCCTCAGTATTTGTGCATTTCCATCTTGGATGCTCAAATTTGTTTTCAGATCCAAACTTGAGTTTTCCCTCTCCCATTTTCTCTCGTAATCGAAAAAGATATTAAGGGATAACAAAATGAAAATTTTAGAGTTCATGCATGCAAAAAAAAATTTGGAAATTATTTCACGCACTAAAAATGAACTCCAAGGTTTTGTTATCCATGTTTGGGAGATTCTACTAGTACGACCCCTAATAATAATCTTGGTCGAATTTTATAGGAAAGGGACTTGTAACTGATTCTAACATGCTTTAAATGTGGTGGATATGCATGCTAGAAACATGTTGAGGATGCAAGTGGACCTAATGATCCAAAAATTTCCAGGAGTGGAAAAAATCAAATTCTCAAGTGGTTGGATATTTACCAGAGCCAAACAACCCACTTTTTGCCTATCCTTAAAAATCACAGATACTTTTTGATGCTATCTCTCTCAGCATTTGTGCATTTCCATCTTGGATGCTTAAATTTGTTTTCAGATCCAAACTTGAGTTTTCCCTCTCCCATTTTTCTCGTAAACAAAAAAGATATTTAGGCATAACAAAATGAAGATTTTAGAGTTCATGTATGCAAAAAAAAATTTAAAAATTATTTCAGGCACTAAAAATGAACTCTAAAGTTTTATTATCTAAGATTGGGATATTTCACTAGTACAACCCCTAATAATATGCTGGGTGGAATTTTAAAGAAAAGGGACTTGTAACTGATCCTAACATGCTTTAAATGTGGTGGATATGCATGCCAGAAACATGTTGAGGATGCAAGTGGACCTAATGATCAAAATTTCAAGGAGTGGAAAAAAATCAAATTCTCAAGTGGTTGGATATTTTACCAGAGCATAACAACCTACTTGTTGCCTATCCTTAAAAATCACGGATACCTTTTGGAACTATCTCCCTCAGTATTTGTGCATTTCCATCTTGGATGCTCAAATTTGTTTTCAGATCCAAACTTGAGTTTTCCCTCTCCCATTTTCTCTCGTATTCGAAAAAGATATTAAGGCATAACAAAATGAAAATTTTAGAGTTCATGTATGCAAAAAAAAATTTGGAAATTATTTCACGCACTAAAATGAACTCCAAGGTTTTGTTATCCATGTTTGGGAGATTCGACTAGTACGACCCCTAATAATAATCTTGGTGGAATTTTATAGGAAAGGGACTTGTAACTGATTCTAACATGCTTTAAATGTGGTGGATATGCATGCTAGAAACATGTTGAGGATGCAAGTGGACCTAATGATCCAAAAATTTCCAGGAGTGGAAAAAATCAAATTCTCAAGTGGTTGGATATTTACCAGAGCCAAACAACCCACTTTTTGCCTATCCTTAAAAATCACAGAAACTTTTAGGAACTATCTCTCTCAGCATGTGTGCATTTCCATCTTGGAGGGTCAAATTTCTTTTCAGATCCAACTTGAGCTTTCACACTCCCCTTTTTCCACGTAAACAAAAAAGACATTAAGGCATAACAAAATAAAAATTTTAGACGTCATGTATGCAAAAAAAAATTTGAAAATTATTTCACGCACTTAAAATGAACTCCAAGGTTTTGTTATCCATGTTTGGGAGATTCCACTAGTACAACCCCTAAATAAGCTTAGTGGAATTTTATAGGAAAGGGACTTGTAACTGATCCGAACATGGTTTAAATGTGGTGGATATGAATGCCAGAAACATGTTGAGGATGCAAGTGGACCTAATGATCCAAAAATTTCAAGGAGTGGAAAAAATCAAATTCTCAAGTGGTTGGATATTTACCAGAGCCAAACAACCCACTTTTTGCCTATCCTTAAAAATCACAGATACTTTTTGGAACTATCTCTCTCAGCATTTGTGCATTTCCATCTTGGATGCTGAAATTTGTTTTCAGATCCAAACTTGAGTTTTCACTCTCCCATTTTCTCTCGTAAACAAAAAGATATTAAGGCATAACAAAATGAAAATTTTAGAGTTCATGTATGCAAAAAAAAATTTGGAAATTATTTCACGCACTAAAAATGAACTCCAAGGTTTTGTTATCCATGTTTGGGAGACTCCACTAGTACGACCCCTAATAATAAGCTTGGTGGAATTTTATAGGAAAGGGACTTGTAACTGATTCTAACATGCTTAAAATGTGGTGGATATGCATGCCAGAAACATGTTGAGGATACAAGCGGACCTAATGATCCAAAAATTTCCAGGAGTGGAAAAAATCAAATTCTTAAGTGGTTGGATATTTACCAGGGCCAAACAACCCACTTTTTGCCTATCCTTAAATATCACAGATACTTTTATGAACTATCTCTCTCAGCATCTGTGCATTTCCATCTTGGATGGTCAAATTTCTTTTCAGATCCAACTTGAGGTTTCACTCTCCTATTTTTTCACGTAAACAAAAAACGATATTAAGGCATAACAAAATAAAAATTTTAGACGTCATGTATGCAAAAAAAAATTTGAAAATTATTTCACGCTCTAAAAATGAACTCCATGGTTTTGTTATCCTTGTTTGGGAGATTCCACTAGTACAACCCCTAATAATAAGCTGGGTGGAATTTTGTAGGAAAGGGACTTGTAACTGATCCTAACATGCTTTAAATGTGGTGGATATGCATGCCAGAAATATGTTGTGGATGCAAGTGGACCTAAGGATCCAAAAATTTCAAGGAGTGGAAAAAATCAAATTCTCAAGTGGTTGGATATTTACCAGAGCTAAACTACCCACTTTTTGCCTATCCTTAAAAATCACAGATACTTTTTGATGCTATCTCTCTCAGCATTTGTGCATTTCCATCTTGGATGCTTAAATTTGTTTTCAGATCCAAACTTGAGTTTTCCCTCTCCCATTTTTCTCGTAAACAAAAAAGATATTTAGGCATAACAAAATGAAGATTTTAGAGTTCATGTATGCAAAAAATAATTTAAAAATTATTTCAGGCACTAAAAATGAACTCTAAAGTTTTATTATCTAAGATTGGGATATTTCACTAGTACAACCCCTAATAATATGCTGGGTGGAATTTTAAAGAAAAGGGACTTGTAACTGAACCTAACATGCTTTAAATGTGGTGGATATGCATGCCAGAAACATGTTGAGGATGCAAGTGGACCTAATGTTCAAAATTTCAAGGAGTGGAAAAAAATCAAATTCTCAAGTGGTTGGATATTTTACCAGAGCATAACAGCCTACTTGTTGCCTATCCTTAAAAATCACGGATACCTTTTGGAACTATCTCCCTCAGTATTTGTGCATTTCCATCTTGGATGCTCAAATTTGTTTTCAGATCCAAACTTGAGTTTTCCCTCTCCCATTTTCTCTCGTAATCGAAAAAGATATTAAGGGATAACAAAATGAAAATTTTAGAGTTCATGTATGCAAAAAAAAATTTGGAAATTATTTCACGCACTAAAAATGAACTCCAAGGTTTTGTTATCCATGTTTGGGAGATTCTACTAGTACGACCCCTAATAATAATCTTGGTGGAATTTTATAGGAAAGGGACTTGTAACTGATTCTAACATGCTTTAAATGTGGTGGATATGCATGCTAGAAACATGTTGAGGATGCAAGTGGACCTAATGATCCAAAAATTTCCAGGAGTGGAAAAAATCAAATTCTCAAGTGGTTGGATATTTACCAGAGCCAAACAACCCACTTTTTGCCTATCCTTAAAAATCACAGATACTTCTAGGAACTATCTCTCTCAGCATTTGTGCATTTCCATCTTGGATGGTCAAATTTCTTTTCAGATCCAACTTGAGCTTTCACACTCCCCTTTTTTCACGTAAACAAAAAAGACATTAAGGCATAACAAAATAAAAATTTTAGACGTCATGTATGCAAAAAAAAATTTGAAAATTATTTCACGCACTTAAAATGAACTCCAAGGTTTTGTTATCCATGTTTGGGAGATTCCACTAGTACACCCCCTAAATAAGCTTAGTGGAATTTTATAGGAAAGGGACTTGTAACTGATCCGAACATGGTTTAAATGTGGTGGATATGAATGCCAGAAACATGTTGAGGATGCAAGTGGACCTAATGATCCAAAAATTTCAAGGAGTGGAAAAAATCAAATTCTCAAGTGGTTGGATATTTACCAGAGCCAAACAACCCACTTTTTGCCTATCCTTAAAAATCACAGATACTTTTTGGAACTATCTCTCTCAGCATTTGTGCATTTCCATCTTGGATGCTGAAATTTGTTTTCAGATCCAAACTTGAGTTTTCACTCTCCCATTTTCTCTCGTAAACAAAAAGATATTAAGGCATAACAAAATGAAAATTTTAGAGTTCATGTATGCAAAAAAAAATTTGGAAATTATTTCACGCACTAAAAATGAACTCCAAGGTTTTGTTATCCATGTTTGGGAGACTCCACTAGTACGACCCCTAATAATAAGCTTGGTGGAATTTTATAGGAAAGGGACTTGTAACTGATTCTAACATGCTTAAAATGTGGTGGATATGCATGCCAGAAACATGTTGAGGATACAAGCGGACCTAATGATCCAAAAATTTCCAGGAGTGGAAAAAATCAAATTCTTAAGTGGTTGGATATTTACCAGGGCCAAACAACCCACTTTTTGCCTATCCTTAAATATCACAGATACTTTTATGAACTATCTCTCTCAGCATCTGTGCATTTCCATCTTGGATGGTCAAATTTCTTTTCAGATCCAACTTGAGGTTTCACTCTCCTATTTTTTCACGTAAACAAAAAACGATATTAAGGCATAACAAAATAAAAATTTTAGACGTCATGTATGCAAAAAAAAATTTGAAAATTATTTCACGCTCTAAAAATGAACTCCATGGTTTTGTTATCCTTGTTTGGGAGATTCCACTAGTACAACCCCTAATAATAAGCTGGGTGGAATTTTGTAGGAAAGGGACTTGTAACTGATCCTAACATGCTTTAAATGTGGTGGATATGCATGCCAGAAATATGTTGTGGATGCAAGTGGACCTAAGGATCCAAAAATTTCAAGGAGTGGAAAAAATCAAATTCTCAAGTGGTTGGATATTTACCAGAGCTAAACTACCCACTTTTTGCCTATCCTTAAAAATCACAGATACTTTTTGATGCTATCTCTCTCAGCATTTGTGCATTTCCATCTTGGATGCTTAAATTTGTTTTCAGATCCAAACTTGAGTTTTCCCTCTCCCATTTTTCTCGTAAACAAAAAAGATATTTAGGCATAACAAAATGAAGATTTTAGAGTTCATGTATGCAAAAAATAATTTAAAAATTATTTCAGGCACTAAAAATGAACTCTAAAGTTTTATTATCTAAGATTGGGATATTTCACTAGTACAACCCCTAATAATATGCTGGGTGGAATTTTAAAGAAAAGGGACTTGTAACTGATCCTAACATGCTTTAAATGTGGTGGATATGCATGCCAGAAACATGTTGAGGATGCAAGTGGACCTAATGATCAAAATTTCAAGGAGTGGAAAAAAATCAAATTCTCAAGTGGTTGGATATTTTACCAGAGCATAACAACCTACTTGTTGCCTATCCTTAAAAATCACGGATACCTTTTGGAACTATCTCCCTCAGTATTTGTGCATTTCCATCTTGGATGCTCAAATTTGTTTTCAGATCCAAACTTGAGTTTTCCCTCTCCCATTTTCTCTCGTAATCGAAAAAGATATTAAGGGATAACAAAATGAAAATTTTAGAGTTCATGCATGCAAAAAAAAATTTGGAAATTATTTCACGCTCTAAAAATGAACTCCAAGGTTTTGTTATCCATGTTTGGGAGATTCTACTAGTACGACCCCTAATAATAATCTTGGTGGAATTTTATAGGAAAGGGACTTGTAACTGATTCTAACATGCTTTAAATGTGGTGGATATGCATGCTAGAAACATGTTGAGGATGCAAGTGGACCTAATGATCCAAAAATTTCCAGGAGTGGAAAAAATCAAATTCTCAAGTGGTTGGATATTTACCAGAGCCAAACAACCCACTTTTTGCCTATCCTTAAAAATCACAGATACTTTTTGATGCTATCTCTCTCAGCATTTGTGCATTTCCATCTTGGATGCTTAAATTTGTTTTCAGATCCAAACTTGAGTTTTCCCTCTCCCATTTTTCTCGTAAACAAAAAAGATATTTAGGCATAACAAAATGAAGATTTTAGAGTTCATGTATGCAAAAAAAAATTTAAAAATTATTTCAGGCACTAAAAATGAACTCTAAAGTTTTATTATCTAAGATTGGGATATTTCACTAGTACAACCCCTAATAATATGCTGGGTGGAATTTTAAAGAAAAGGGACTTGTAACTGATCCTAACATGCTTTAAATGTGGTGGATATGCATGCCAGAAACATGTTGAGGATGCAAGTGGACCTAATGATCAAAATTTCAAGGAGTGGAAAAAAATCAAATTCTCAAGTGGTTGGATATTTTACCAGAGCATAACAACCTACTTGTTGCCTATCCTTAAAAATCACGGATACCTTTTGGAACTATCTCCCTCAGTATTTGTGCATTTCCATCTTGGATGCTCAAATTTGTTTTCAGATCCAAACTTGAGTTTTCCCTCTCCCATTTTCTCTCGTATTCGAAAAAGATATTAAGGCATAACAAAATGAAAATTTTAGAGTTCATGTATGCAAAAAAAAATTTGGAAATTATTTCACGCACTAAAATGAACTCCAAGGTTTTGTTATCCATGTTTGGGAGATTCGACTAGTACGACCCCTAATAATAATCTTGGTGGAATTTTATAGGAAAGGGACTTGTAACTGATTCTAACATGCTTTAAATGTGGTGGATATGCATGCTAGAAACATGTTGAGGATGCAAGTGGACCTAATGATCCAAAAATTTCCAGGAGTGGAAAAAATCAAATTCTCAAGTGGTTGGATATTTACCAGAGCCAAACAACCCACTTTTTGCCTATCCTTAAAAATCACAGAAACTTTTAGGAACTATCTCTCTCAGCATGTGTGCATTTCCATCTTGGAGGGTCAAATTTCTTTTCAGATCCAACTTGAGCTTTCACACTCCCCTTTTTCCACGTAAACAAAAAAGACATTAAGGCATAACAAAATAAAAATTTTAGACGTCATGTATGCAAAAAAAAATTTGAAAATTATTTCACGCACTTAAAATGAACTCCAAGGTTTTGTTATCCATGTTTGGGAGATTCCACTAGTACAACCCCTAAATAAGCTTAGTGGAATTTTATAGGAAAGGGACTTGTAACTGATCCGAACATGGTTTAAATGTGGTGGATATGAATGCCAGAAACATGTTGAGGATGCAAGTGGACCTAATGATCCAAAAATTTCAAGGAGTGGAAAAAATCAAATTCTCAAGTGGTTGGATATTTACCAGAGCCAAACAACCCACTTTTTGCCTATCCTTAAAAATCACAGATACTTTTTGGAACTATCTCTCTCAGCATTTGTGCATTTCCATCTTGGATGCTGAAATTTGTTTTCAGATCCAAACTTGAGTTTTCACTCTCCCATTTTCTCTCGTAAACAAAAAGATATTAAGGCATAACAAAATGAAAATTTTAGAGTTCATGTATGCAAAAAAAAATTTGGAAATTATTTCACGCACTAAAAATGAACTCCAAGGTTTTGTTATCCATGTTTGGGAGACTCCACTAGTACGACCCCTAATAATAAGCTTGGTGGAATTTTATAGGAAAGGGACTTGTAACTGATTCTAACATGCTTAAAATGTGGTGGATATGCATGCCAGAAACATGTTGAGGATACAAGCGGACCTAATGATCCAAAAATTTCCAGGAGTGGAAAAAATCAAATTCTTAAGTGGTTGGATATTTACCAGGGCCAAACAACCCACTTTTTGCCTATCCTTAAATATCACAGATACTTTTATGAACTATCTCTCTCAGCATCTGTGCATTTCCATCTTGGATGGTCAAATTTCTTTTCAGATCCAACTTGAGGTTTCACTCTCCTATTTTTTCACGTAAACAAAAAACGATATTAAGGCATAACAAAATAAAAATTTTAGACGTCATGTATGCAAAAAAAAATTTGAAAATTATTTCACGCTCTAAAAATGAACTCCATGGTTTTGTTATCCTTGTTTGGGAGATTCCACTAGTACAACCCCTAATAATAAGCTGGGTGGAATTTTGTAGGAAAGGGACTTGTAACTGATCCTAACATGCTTTAAATGTGGTGGATATGCATGCCAGAAATATGTTGTGGATGCAAGTGGACCTAAGGATCCAAAAATTTCAAGGAGTGGAAAAAATCAAATTCTCAAGTGGTTGGATATTTACCAGAGCTAAACTACCCACTTTTTGCCTATCCTTAAAAATCACAGATACTTTTTGATGCTATCTCTCTCAGCATTTGTGCATTTCCATCTTGGATGCTTAAATTTGTTTTCAGATCCAAACTTGAGTTTTCCCTCTCCCATTTTTCTCGTAAACAAAAAAGATATTTAGGCATAACAAAATGAAGATTTTAGAGTTCATGTATGCAAAAAATAATTTAAAAATTATTTCAGGCACTAAAAATGAACTCTAAAGTTTTATTATCTAAGATTGGGATATTTCACTAGTACAACCCCTAATAATATGCTGGGTGGAATTTTAAAGAAAAGGGACTTGTAACTGAACCTAACATGCTTTAAATGTGGTGGATATGCATGCCAGAAACATGTTGAGGATGCAAGTGGACCTAATGTTCAAAATTTCAAGGAGTGGAAAAAAATCAAATTCTCAAGTGGTTGGATATTTTACCAGAGCATAACAGCCTACTTGTTGCCTATCCTTAAAAATCACGGATACCTTTTGGAACTATCTCCCTCAGTATTTGTGCATTTCCATCTTGGATGCTCAAATTTGTTTTCAGATCCAAACTTGAGTTTTCCCTCTCCCATTTTCTCTCGTAATCGAAAAAGATATTAAGGGATAACAAAATGAAAATTTTAGAGTTCATGTATGCAAAAAAAAATTTGGAAATTATTTCACGCACTAAAAATGAACTCCAAGGTTTTGTTATCCATGTTTGGGAGATTCTACTAGTACGACCCCTAATAATAATCTTGGTGGAATTTTATAGGAAAGGGACTTGTAACTGATTCTAACATGCTTTAAATGTGGTGGATATGCATGCTAGAAACATGTTGAGGATGCAAGTGGACCTAATGATCCAAAAATTTCCAGGAGTGGAAAAAATCAAATTCTCAAGTGGTTGGATATTTACCAGAGCCAAACAACCCACTTTTTGCCTATCCTTAAAAATCACAGATACTTCTAGGAACTATCTCTCTCAGCATTTGTGCATTTCCATCTTGGATGGTCAAATTTCTTTTCAGATCCAACTTGAGCTTTCACACTCCCCTTTTTTCACGTAAACAAAAAAGACATTAAGGCATAACAAAATAAAAATTTTAGACGTCATGTATGCAAAAAAAAATTTGAAAATTATTTCACGCACTTAAAATGAACTCCAAGGTTTTGTTATCCATGTTTGGGAGATTCCACTAGTACACCCCCTAAATAAGCTTAGTGGAATTTTATAGGAAAGGGACTTGTAACTGATCCGAACATGGTTTAAATGTGGTGGATATGAATGCCAGAAACATGTTGAGGATGCAAGTGGACCTAATGATCCAAAAATTTCAAGGAGTGGAAAAAATCAAATTCTCAAGTGGTTGGATATTTACCAGAGCCAAACAACCCACTTTTTGCCTATCCTTAAAAATCACAGATACTTTTTGGAACTATCTCTCTCAGCATTTGTGCATTTCCATCTTGGATGCTGAAATTTGTTTTCAGATCCAAACTTGAGTTTTCACTCTCCCATTTTCTCTCGTAAACAAAAAGATATTAAGGCATAACAAAATGAAAATTTTAGAGTTCATGTATGCAAAAAAAAATTTGGAAATTATTTCACGCACTAAAAATGAACTCCAAGGTTTTGTTATCCATGTTTGGGAGACTCCACTAGTACGACCCCTAATAATAAGCTTGGTGGAATTTTATAGGAAAGGGACTTGTAACTGATTCTAACATGCTTAAAATGTGGTGGATATGCATGCCAGAAACATGTTGAGGATACAAGCGGACCTAATGATCCAAAAATTTCCAGGAGTGGAAAAAATCAAATTCTTAAGTGGTTGGATATTTACCAGGGCCAAACAACCCACTTTTTGCCTATCCTTAAATATCACAGATACTTTTATGAACTATCTCTCTCAGCATCTGTGCATTTCCATCTTGGATGGTCAAATTTCTTTTCAGATCCAACTTGAGGTTTCACTCTCCTATTTTTTCACGTAAACAAAAAACGATATTAAGGCATAACAAAATAAAAATTTTAGACGTCATGTATGCAAAAAAAAATTTGAAAATTATTTCACGCTCTAAAAATGAACTCCATGGTTTTGTTATCCTTGTTTGGGAGATTCCACTAGTACAACCCCTAATAATAAGCTGGGTGGAATTTTGTAGGAAAGGGACTTGTAACTGATCCTAACATGCTTTAAATGTGGTGGATATGCATGCCAGAAATATGTTGTGGATGCAAGTGGACCTAAGGATCCAAAAATTTCAAGGAGTGGAAAAAATCAAATTCTCAAGTGGTTGGATATTTACCAGAGCTAAACTACCCACTTTTTGCCTATCCTTAAAAATCACAGATACTTTTTGATGCTATCTCTCTCAGCATTTGTGCATTTCCATCTTGGATGCTTAAATTTGTTTTCAGATCCAAACTTGAGTTTTCCCTCTCCCATTTTTCTCGTAAACAAAAAAGATATTTAGGCATAACAAAATGAAGATTTTAGAGTTCATGTATGCAAAAAATAATTTAAAAATTATTTCAGGCACTAAAAATGAACTCTAAAGTTTTATTATCTAAGATTGGGATATTTCACTAGTACAACCCCTAATAATATGCTGGGTGGAATTTTAAAGAAAAGGGACTTGTAACTGATCCTAACATGCTTTAAATGTGGTGGATATGCATGCCAGAAACATGTTGAGGATGCAAGTGGACCTAATGATCAAAATTTCAAGGAGTGGAAAAAAATCAAATTCTCAAGTGGTTGGATATTTTACCAGAGCATAACAACCTACTTGTTGCCTATCCTTAAAAATCACGGATACCTTTTGGAACTATCTCCCTCAGTATTTGTGCATTTCCATCTTGGATGCTCAAATTTGTTTTCAGATCCAAACTTGAGTTTTCCCTCTCCCATTTTCTCTCGTAATCGAAAAAGATATTAAGGGATAACAAAATGAAAATTTTAGAGTTCATGCATGCAAAAAAAAATTTGGAAATTATTTCACGCTCTAAAAATGAACTCCAAGGTTTTGTTATCCATGTTTGGGAGATTCTACTAGTACGACCCCTAATAATAATCTTGGTGGAATTTTATAGGAAAGGGACTTGTAACTGATTCTAACATGCTTTAAATGTGGTGGATATGCATGCTAGAAACATGTTGAGGATGCAAGTGGACCTAATGATCCAAAAATTTCCAGGAGTGGAAAAAATCAAATTCTCAAGTGGTTGGATATTTACCAGAGCCAAACAACCCACTTTTTGCCTATCCTTAAAAATCACAGATACTTTTTGATGCTATCTCTCTCAGCATTTGTGCATTTCCATCTTGGATGCTTAAATTTGTTTTCAGATCCAAACTTGAGTTTTCCCTCTCCCATTTTTCTCGTAAACAAAAAAGATATTTAGGCATAACAAAATGAAGATTTTAGAGTTCATGTATGCAAAAAAAAATTTAAAAATTATTTCAGGCACTAAAAATGAACTCTAAAGTTTTATTATCTAAGATTGGGATATTTCACTAGTACAACCCCTAATAATATGCTGGGTGGAATTTTAAAGAAAAGGGACTTGTAACTGATCCTAACATGCTTTAAATGTGGTGGATATGCATGCCAGAAACATGTTGAGGATGCAAGTGGACCTAATGATCAAAATTTCAAGGAGTGGAAAAAAATCAAATTCTCAAGTGGTTGGATATTTTACCAGAGCATAACAACCTACTTGTTGCCTATCCTTAAAAATCACGGATACCTTTTGGAACTATCTCCCTCAGTATTTGTGCATTTCCATCTTGGATGCTCAAATTTGTTTTCAGATCCAAACTTGAGTTTTCCCTCTCCCATTTTCTCTCGTATTCGAAAAAGATATTAAGGCATAACAAAATGAAAATTTTAGAGTTCATGTATGCAAAAAAAAATTTGGAAATTATTTCACGCACTAAAATGAACTCCAAGGTTTTGTTATCCATGTTTGGGAGATTCGACTAGTACGACCCCTAATAATAATCTTGGTGGAATTTTATAGGAAAGGGACTTGTAACTGATTCTAACATGCTTTAAATGTGGTGGATATGCATGCTAGAAACATGTTGAGGATGCAAGTGGACCTAATGATCCAAAAATTTCCAGGAGTGGAAAAAATCAAATTCTCAAGTGGTTGGATATTTACCAGAGCCAAACAACCCACTTTTTGCCTATCCTTAAAAATCACAGATACTTTTAGGAACTATCTCTCTCAGCATGTGTGCATTTCCATCTTGGAGGGTCAAATTTCTTTTCAGATCCAACTTGAGCTTTCACACTCCCCTTTTTCCACGTAAACAAAAAAGACATTAAGGCATAACAAAATAAAAATTTTAGACGTCATGTATGCAAAAAAAAATTTGAAAATTATTTCACGCACTTAAAATGAACTCCAAGGTTTTGTTATCCATGTTTGGGAGATTCCACTAGTACAACCCCTAAATAAGCTTAGTGGAATTTTATAGGAAAGGGACTTGTAACTGATCCGAACATGGTTTAAATGTGGTGGATATGAATGCCAGAAACATGTTGAGGATGCAAGTGGACCTAATGATCCAAAAATTTCAAGGAGTGGAAAAAATCAAATTCTCAAGTGGTTGGATATTTACCAGAGCCAAACAACCCACTTTTTGCCTATCCTTAAAAATCACAGATACTTTTTGGAACTATCTCTCTCAGCATTTGTGCATTTCCATCTTGGATGCTGAAATTTGTTTTCAGATCCAAACTTGAGTTTTCACTCTCCCATTTTCTCTCGTAAACAAAAAGATATTAAGGCATAACAAAATGAAAATTTTAGAGTTCATGTATGCAAAAAAAAATTTGGAAATTATTTCACGCACTAAAAATGAACTCCAAGGTTTTGTTATCCATGTTTGGGAGACTCCACTAGTACGACCCCTAATAATAAGCTTGGTGGAATTTTATAGGAAAGGGACTTGTAACTGATTCTAACATGCTTAAAATGTGGTGGATATGCATGCCAGAAACATGTTGAGGATACAAGCGGACCTAATGATCCAAAAATTTCCAGGAGTGGAAAAAATCAAATTCTTAAGTGGTTGGATATTTACCAGGGCCAAACAACCCACTTTTTGCCTATCCTTAAATATCACAGATACTTTTATGAACTATCTCTCTCAGCATCTGTGCATTTCCATCTTGGATGGTCAAATTTCTTTTCAGATCCAACTTGAGGTTTCACTCTCCTATTTTTTCACGTAAACAAAAAACGATATTAAGGCATAACAAAATAAAAATTTTAGACGTCATGTATGCAAAAAAAAATTTGAAAATTATTTCACGCTCTAAAAATGAACTCCATGGTTTTGTTATCCTTGTTTGGGAGATTCCACTAGTACAACCCCTAATAATAAGCTGGGTGGAATTTTGTAGGAAAGGGACTTGTAACTGATCCTAACATGCTTTAAATGTGGTGGATATGCATGCCAGAAATATGTTGTGGATGCAAGTGGACCTAAGGATCCAAAAATTTCAAGGAGTGGAAAAAATCAAATTCTCAAGTGGTTGGATATTTACCAGAGCCAAACAACCCACTTTTTGCCTATCCTTAAAAATCACAGATACTTTTTGATGCTATCTCTCTCAGCATTTGTGCATTTCCATCTTGGATGCTTAAATTTGTTTTCAGATCCAAACTTGAGTTTTCCCTCTCCCATTTTTCTCGTAAACAAAAAAGATATTTAGGCATAACAAAATGAAGATTTTAGAGTTCATGTATGCAAAAAATAATTTAAAAATTATTTCAGGCACTAAAAATGAACTCTAAAGTTTTATTATCTAAGATTGGGATATTTCACTAGTACAACCCCTAATAATATGCTGGGTGGAATTTTAAAGAAAAGGGACTTGTAACTGAACCTAACATGCTTTAAATGTGGTGGATATGCATGCCAGAAACATGTTGAGGATGCAAGTGGACCTAATGTTCAAAATTTCAAGGAGTGGAAAAAAATCAAATTCTCAAGTGGTTGGATATTTTACCAGAGCATAACAGCCTACTTGTTGCCTATCCTTAAAAATCACGGATACCTTTTGGAACTATCTCCCTCAGTATTTGTGCATTTCCATCTTGGATGCTCAAATTTGTTTTCAGATCCAAACTTGAGTTTTCCCTCTCCCATTTTCTCTCGTAATCGAAAAAGATATTAAGGGATAACAAAATGAAAATTTTAGAGTTCATGTATGCAAAAAAAAATTTGGAAATTATTTCACGCACTAAAAATGAACTCCAAGGTTTTGTTATCCATGTTTGGGAGATTCGACTAGTACGACCCCTAATAATAATCTTGGTGGAATTTTATAGGAAAGGGACTTGTAACTGATTCTAACATGCTTTAAATGTGGTGGATATGCATGCTAGAAACATGTTGAGGATGCAAGTGGACCTAATGATCCAAAAATTTCCAGGAGTGGAAAAAATCAAATTCTCAAGTGGTTGGATATTTACCAGAGCCAAACAACCCACTTTTTGCCTATCCTTAAAAATCACAGATACTTCTAGGAACTATCTCTCTCAGCATTTGTGCATTTCCATCTTGGATGGTCAAATTTCTTTTCAGATCCAACTTGAGCTTTCACACTCCCCTTTTTCCACGTAAACAAAAAAGACATTAAGGCATAACAAAATAAAAATTTTAGACGTCATGTATGCAAAAAAAAATTTGAAAATTATTTCACGCACTTAAAATGAACTCCAAGGTTTTGTTATCCATGTTTGGGAGATTCCACTAGTACAACCCCTAAATAAGCTTAGTGGAATTTTATAGGAAAGGGACTTGTAACTGATCCGAACATGGTTTAAATGTGGTGGATATGAATGCCAGAAACATGTTGAGGATGCAAGTGGACCTAATGATCCAAAAATTTCAAGGAGTGGAAAAAATCAAATTCTCAAGTGGTTGGATATTTACCAGAGCCAAACAACCCACTTTTTGCCTATCCTTAAAAATCACAGATACTTTTTGGAACTATCTCTCTCAGCATTTGTGCATTTCCATCTTGGATGCTGAAATTTGTTTTCAGATCCAAACTTGAGTTTTCACTCTCCCATTTTCTCTCGTAAACAAAAAGATATTAAGGCATAACAAAATGAAAATTTTAGAGTTCATGTATGCAAAAAAAAATTTGGAAATTATTTCACGCACTAAAAATGAACTCCAAGGTTTTGTTATCCATGTTTGGGAGACTCCACTAGTACGACCCCTAATAATAAGCTTGGTGGAATTTTATAGGAAAGGGACTTGTAACTGATTCTAACATGCTTAAAATGTGGTGGATATGCATGCCAGAAACATGTTGAGGATACAAGCGGACCTAATGATCCAAAAATTTCCAGGAGTGGAAAAAATCAAATTCTTAAGTGGTTGGATATTTACCAGGGCCAAACAACCCACTTTTTGCCTATCCTTAAATATCACAGATACTTTTATGAACTATCTCTCTCAGCATCTGTGCATTTCCATCTTGGATGGTCAAATTTCTTTTCAGATCCAACTTGAGGTTTCACTCTCCTATTTTTTCACGTAAACAAAAAACGATATTAAGGCATAACAAAATAAAAATTTTAGACGTCATGTATGCAAAAAAAAATTTGAAAATTATTTCACGCTCTAAAAATGAACTCCATGGTTTTGTTATCCTTGTTTGGGAGATTCCACTAGTACAACCCCTAATAATAAGCTGGGTGGAATTTTGTAGGAAAGGGACTTGTAACTGATCCTAACATGCTTTAAATGTGGTGGATATGCATGCCAGAAATATGTTGTGGATGCAAGTGGACCTAAGGATCCAAAAATTTCAAGGAGTGGAAAAAATCAAATTCTCAAGTGGTTGGATATTTACCAGAGCCAAACAACCCACTTTTTGCCTATCCTTAAAAATCACAGATACTTTTTGATGCTATCTCTCTCAGCATTTGTGCATTTCCATCTTGGATGCTTAAATTTGTTTTCAGATCCAAACTTGAGTTTTCCCTCTCCCATTTTTCTCGTAAACAAAAAAGATATTTAGGCATAACAAAATGAAGATTTTAGAGTTCATGTATGCAAAAAATAATTTAAAAATTATTTCAGGCACTAAAAATGAACTCTAAAGTTTTATTATCTAAGATTGGGATATTTCACTAGTACAACCCCTAATAATATGCTGGGTGGAATTTTAAAGAAAAGGGACTTGTAACTGAACCTAACATGCTTTAAATGTGGTGGATATGCATGCCAGAAACATGTTGAGGATGCAAGTGGACCTAATGTTCAAAATTTCAAGGAGTGGAAAAAAATCAAATTCTCAAGTGGTTGGATATTTTACCAGAGCATAACAGCCTACTTGTTGCCTATCCTTAAAAATCACGGATACCTTTTGGAACTATCTCCCTCAGTATTTGTGCATTTCCATCTTGGATGCTCAAATTTGTTTTCAGATCCAAACTTGAGTTTTCCCTCTCCCATTTTCTCTCGTAATCGAAAAAGATATTAAGGGATAACAAAATGAAAATTTTAGAGTTCATGTATGCAAAAAAAAATTTGGAAATTATTTCACGCACTAAAAATGAACTCCAAGGTTTTGTTATCCATGTTTGGGAGATTCGACTAGTACGACCCCTAATAATAATCTTGGTGGAATTTTATAGGAAAGGGACTTGTAACTGATTCTAACATGCTTTAAATGTGGTGGATATGCATGCTAGAAACATGTTGAGGATGCAAGTGGACCTAATGATCCAAAAATTTCCAGGAGTGGAAAAAATCAAATTCTCAAGTGGTTGGATATTTACCAGAGCCAAACAACCCACTTTTTGCCTATCCTTAAAAATCACAGATACTTCTAGGAACTATCTCTCTCAGCATTTGTGCATTTCCATCTTGGATGGTCAAATTTCTTTTCAGATCCAACTTGAGCTTTCACACTCCCCTTTTTCCACGTAAACAAAAAAGACATTAAGGCATAACAAAATAAAAATTTTAGACGTCATGTATGCAAAAAAAAATTTGAAAATTATTTCACGCACTTAAAATGAACTCCAAGGTTTTGTTATCCATGTTTGGGAGATTCCACTAGTACAACCCCTAAATAAGCTTAGTGGAATTTTATAGGAAAGGGACTTGTAACTGATCCGAACATGGTTTAAATGTGGTGGATATGAATGCCAGAAACATGTTGAGGATGCAAGTGGACCTAATGATCCAAAAATTTCAAGGAGTGGAAAAAATCAAATTCTCAAGTGGTTGGATATTTACCAGAGCCAAACAACCCACTTTTTGCCTATCCTTAAAAATCACAGATACTTTTTGGAACTATCTCTCTCAGCATTTGTGCATTTCCATCTTGGATGCTGAAATTTGTTTTCAGATCCAAACTTGAGTTTTCACTCTCCCATTTTCTCTCGTAAACAAAAAGATATTAAGGCATAACAAAATGAAAATTTTAGAGTTCATGTATGCAAAAAAAAATTTGGAAATTATTTCACGCACTAAAAATGAACTCCAAGGTTTTGTTATCCATGTTTGGGAGACTCCACTAGTACGACCCCTAATAATAAGCTTGGTGGAATTTTATAGGAAAGGGACTTGTAACTGATTCTAACATGCTTAAAATGTGGTGGATATGCATGCCAGAAACATGTTGAGGATACAAGCGGACCTAATGATCCAAAAATTTCCAGGAGTGGAAAAAATCAAATTCTTAAGTGGTTGGATATTTACCAGGGCCAAACAACCCACTTTTTGCCTATCCTTAAATATCACAGATACTTTTATGAACTATCTCTCTCAGCATCTGTGCATTTCCATCTTGGATGGTCAAATTTCTTTTCAGATCCAACTTGAGGTTTCACTCTCCTATTTTTTCACGTAAACAAAAAACGATATTAAGGCATAACAAAATAAAAATTTTAGACGTCATGTATGCAAAAAAAAATTTGAAAATTATTTCACGCTCTAAAAATGAACTCCATGGTTTTGTTATCCTTGTTTGGGAGATTCCACTAGTACAACCCCTAATAATAAGCTGGGTGGAATTTTGTAGGAAAGGGACTTGTAACTGATCCTAACATGCTTTAAATGTGGTGGATATGCATGCCAGAAATATGTTGTGGATGCAAGTGGACCTAAGGATCCAAAAATTTCAAGGAGTGGAAAAAATCAAATTCTCAAGTGGTTGGATATTTACCAGAGCCAAACAACCCACTTTTTGCCTATCCTTAAAAATCACAGATACTTTTTGATGCTATCTCTCTCAGCATTTGTGCATTTCCATCTTGGATGCTTAAATTTGTTTTCAGATCCAAACTTGAGTTTTCCCTCTCCCATTTTTCTCGTAAACAAAAAAGATATTTAGGCATAACAAAATGAAGATTTTAGAGTTCATGTATGCAAAAAATAATTTAAAAATTATTTCAGGCACTAAAAATGAACTCTAAAGTTTTATTATCTAAGATTGGGATATTTCACTAGTACAACCCCTAATAATATGCTGGGTGGAATTTTAAAGAAAAGGGACTTGTAACTGAACCTAACATGCTTTAAATGTGGTGGATATGCATGCCAGAAACATGTTGAGGATGCAAGTGGACCTAATGTTCAAAATTTCAAGGAGTGGAAAAAAATCAAATTCTCAAGTGGTTGGATATTTTACCAGAGCATAACAGCCTACTTGTTGCCTATCCTTAAAAATCACGGATACCTTTTGGAACTATCTCCCTCAGTATTTGTGCATTTCCATCTTGGATGCTCAAATTTGTTTTCAGATCCAAACTTGAGTTTTCCCTCTCCCATTTTCTCTCGTAATCGAAAAAGATATTAAGGGATAACAAAATGAAAATTTTAGAGTTCATGTATGCAAAAAAAAATTTGGAAATTATTTCACGCACTAAAAATGAACTCCAAGGTTTTGTTATCCATGTTTGGGAGATTCGACTAGTACGACCCCTAATAATAATCTTGGTGGAATTTTATAGGAAAGGGACTTGTAACTGATTCTAACATGCTTTAAATGTGGTGGATATGCATGCTAGAAACATGTTGAGGATGCAAGTGGACCTAATGATCCAAAAATTTCCAGGAGTGGAAAAAATCAAATTCTCAAGTGGTTGGATATTTACCAGAGCCAAACAACCCACTTTTTGCCTATCCTTAAAAATCACAGATACTTCTAGGAACTATCTCTCTCAGCATTTGTGCATTTCCATCTTGGATGGTCAAATTTCTTTTCAGATCCAACTTGAGCTTTCACACTCCCCTTTTTCCACGTAAACAAAAAAGACATTAAGGCATAACAAAATAAAAATTTTAGACGTCATGTATGCAAAAAAAAATTTGAAAATTATTTCACGCACTTAAAATGAACTCCAAGGTTTTGTTATCCATGTTTGGGAGATTCCACTAGTACAACCCCTAAATAAGCTTAGTGGAATTTTATAGGAAAGGGACTTGTAACTGATCCGAACATGGTTTAAATGTGGTGGATATGAATGCCAGAAACATGTTGAGGATGCAAGTGGACCTAATGATCCAAAAATTTCAAGGAGTGGAAAAAATCAAATTCTCAAGTGGTTGGATATTTACCAGAGCCAAACAACCCACTTTTTGCCTATCCTTAAAAATCACAGATACTTTTTGGAACTATCTCTCTCAGCATTTGTGCATTTCCATCTTGGATGCTGAAATTTGTTTTCAGATCCAAACTTGAGTTTTCACTCTCCCATTTTCTCTCGTAAACAAAAAGATATTAAGGCATAACAAAATGAAAATTTTAGAGTTCATGTATGCAAAAAAAAATTTGGAAATTATTTCACGCACTAAAAATGAACTCCAAGGTTTTGTTATCCATGTTTGGGAGACTCCACTAGTACGACCCCTAATAATAAGCTTGGTGGAATTTTATAGGAAAGGGACTTGTAACTGATTCTAACATGCTTAAAATGTGGTGGATATGCATGCCAGAAACATGTTGAGGATACAAGCGGACCTAATGATCCAAAAATTTCCAGGAGTGGAAAAAATCAAATTCTTAAGTGGTTGGATATTTACCAGGGCCAAACAACCCACTTTTTGCCTATCCTTAAATATCACAGATACTTTTATGAACTATCTCTCTCAGCATCTGTGCATTTCCATCTTGGATGGTCAAATTTCTTTTCAGATCCAACTTGAGGTTTCACTCTCCTATTTTTTCACGTAAACAAAAAACGATATTAAGGCATAACAAAATAAAAATTTTAGACGTCATGTATGCAAAAAAAAATTTGAAAATTATTTCACGCTCTAAAAATGAACTCCATGGTTTTGTTATCCTTGTTTGGGAGATTCCACTAGTACAACCCCTAATAATAAGCTGGGTGGAATTTTGTAGGAAAGGGACTTGTAACTGATCCTAACATGCTTTAAATGTGGTGGATATGCATGCCAGAAATATGTTGTGGATGCAAGTGGACCTAAGGATCCAAAAATTTCAAGGAGTGGAAAAAATCAAATTCTCAAGTGGTTGGATATTTACCAGAGCCAAACAACCCACTTTTTGCCTATCCTTAAAAATCACAGATACTTTTTGATGCTATCTCTCTCAGCATTTGTGCATTTCCATCTTGGATGCTTAAATTTGTTTTCAGATCCAAACTTGAGTTTTCCCTCTCCCATTTTTCTCGTAAACAAAAAAGATATTTAGGCATAACAAAATGAAGATTTTAGAGTTCATGTATGCAAAAAATAATTTAAAAATTATTTCAGGCACTAAAAATGAACTCTAAAGTTTTATTATCTAAGATTGGGATATTTCACTAGTACAACCCCTAATAATATGCTGGGTGGAATTTTAAAGAAAAGGGACTTGTAACTGAACCTAACATGCTTTAAATGTGGTGGATATGCATGCCAGAAACATGTTGAGGATGCAAGTGGACCTAATGTTCAAAATTTCAAGGAGTGGAAAAAAATCAAATTCTCAAGTGGTTGGATATTTTACCAGAGCATAACAGCCTACTTGTTGCCTATCCTTAAAAATCACGGATACCTTTTGGAACTATCTCCCTCAGTATTTGTGCATTTCCATCTTGGATGCTCAAATTTGTTTTCAGATCCAAACTTGAGTTTTCCCTCTCCCATTTTCTCTCGTAATCGAAAAAGATATTAAGGGATAACAAAATGAAAATTTTAGAGTTCATGTATGCAAAAAAAAATTTGGAAATTATTTCACGCACTAAAAATGAACTCCAAGGTTTTGTTATCCATGTTTGGGAGATTCTACTAGTACGACCCCTAATAATAATCTTGGTGGAATTTTATAGGAAAGGGACTTGTAACTGATTCTAACATGCTTTAAATGTGGTGGATATGCATGCTAGAAACATGTTGAGGATGCAAGTGGACCTAATGATCCAAAAATTTCCAGGAGTGGAAAAAATCAAATTCTCAAGTGGTTGGATATTTACCAGAGCCAAACAACCCACTTTTTGCCTATCCTTAAAAATCACAGATACTTCTAGGAACTATCTCTCTCAGCATTTGTGCATTTCCATCTTGGATGGTCAAATTTCTTTTCAGATCCAACTTGAGCTTTCACACTCCCCTTTTTTCACGTAAACAAAAAAGACATTAAGGCATAACAAAATAAAAATTTTAGACGTCATGTATGCAAAAAAAAATTTGAAAATTATTTCACGCACTTAAAATGAACTCCAAGGTTTTGTTATCCATGTTTGGGAGATTCCACTAGTACAACCCCTAAATAAGCTTAGTGGAATTTTATAGGAAAGGGACTTGTAACTGATCCGAACATGGTTTAAATGTGGTGGATATGAATGCCAGAAACATGTTGAGGATGCAAGTGGACCTAATGATCCAAAAATTTCAAGGAGTGGAAAAAATCAAATTCTCAAGTGGTTGGATATTTACCAGAGCCAAACAACCCACTTTTTGCCTATCCTTAAAAATCACAGATACTTTTTGGAACTATCTCTCTCAGCATTTGTGCATTTCCATCTTGGATGCTGAAATTTGTTTTCAGATCCAAACTTGAGTTTTCACTCTCCCATTTTCTCTCGTAAACAAAAAGATATTAAGGCATAACAAAATGAAAATTTTAGAGTTCATGTATGCAAAAAAAAATTTGGAAATTATTTCACGCACTAAAAATGAACTCCAAGGTTTTGTTATCCATGTTTGGGAGACTCCACTAGTACGACCCCTAATAATAAGCTTGGTGGAATTTTATAGGAAAGGGACTTGTAACTGATTCTAACATGCTTAAAATGTGGTGGATATGCATGCCAGAAACATGTTGAGGATACAAGCGGACCTAATGATCCAAAAATTTCCAGGAGTGGAAAAAATCAAATTCTTAAGTGGTTGGATATTTACCAGGGCCAAACAACCCACTTTTTGCCTATCCTTAAATATCACAGATACTTTTATGAACTATCTCTCTCAGCATCTGTGCATTTCCATCTTGGATGGTCAAATTTCTTTTCAGATCCAACTTGAGGTTTCACTCTCCTATTTTTTCACGTAAACAAAAAACGATATTAAGGCATAACAAAATAAAAATTTTAGACGTCATGTATGCAAAAAAAAATTTGAAAATTATTTCACGCTCTAAAAATGAACTCCATGGTTTTGTTATCCTTGTTTGGGAGATTCCACTAGTACAACCCCTAATAATAAGCTGGGTGGAATTTTGTAGGAAAGGGACTTGTAACTGATCCTAACATGCTTTAAATGTGGTGGATATGCATGCCAGAAATATGTTGTGGATGCAAGTGGACCTAAGGATCCAAAAATTTCAAGGAGTGGAAAAAATCAAATTCTCAAGTGGTTGGATATTTACCAGAGCTAAACTACCCACTTTTTGCCTATCCTTAAAAATCACAGATACTTTTTGATGCTATCTCTCTCAGCATTTGTGCATTTCCATCTTGGATGCTTAAATTTGTTTTCAGATCCAAACTTGAGTTTTCCCTCTCCCATTTTTCTCGTAAACAAAAAAGATATTTAGGCATAACAAAATGAAGATTTTAGAGTTCATGTATGCAAAAAATAATTTAAAAATTATTTCAGGCACTAAAAATGAACTCTAAAGTTTTATTATCTAAGATTGGGATATTTCACTAGTACAACCCCTAATAATATGCTGGGTGGAATTTTAAAGAAAAGGGACTTGTAACTGAACCTAACATGCTTTAAATGTGGTGGATATGCATGCCAGAAACATGTTGAGGATGCAAGTGGACCTAATGTTCAAAATTTCAAGGAGTGGAAAAAAATCAAATTCTCAAGTGGTTGGATATTTTACCAGAGCATAACAGCCTACTTGTTGCCTATCCTTAAAAATCACGGATACCTTTTGGAACTATCTCCCTCAGTATTTGTGCATTTCCATCTTGGATGCTCAAATTTGTTTTCAGATCCAAACTTGAGTTTTCCCTCTCCCATTTTCTCTCGTAATCGAAAAAGATATTAAGGGATAACAAAATGAAAATTTTAGAGTTCATGTATGCAAAAAAAAATTTGGAAATTATTTCACGCACTAAAAATGAACTCCAAGGTTTTGTTATCCATGTTTGGGAGATTCTACTAGTACGACCCCTAATAATAATCTTGGTGGAATTTTATAGGAAAGGGACTTGTAACTGATTCTAACATGCTTTAAATGTGGTGGATATGCATGCTAGAAACATGTTGAGGATGCAAGTGGACCTAATGATCCAAAAATTTCCAGGAGTGGAAAAAATCAAATTCTCAAGTGGTTGGATATTTACCAGAGCCAAACAACCCACTTTTTGCCTATCCTTAAAAATCACAGATACTTCTAGGAACTATCTCTCTCAGCATTTGTGCATTTCCATCTTGGATGGTCAAATTTCTTTTCAGATCCAACTTGAGCTTTCACACTCCCCTTTTTTCACGTAAACAAAAAAGACATTAAGGCATAACAAAATAAAAATTTTAGACGTCATGTATGCAAAAAAAAATTTGGAAATTATTTCACGCACTAAAAATGAACTCCAAGGTTTTGTTATCCATGTTTGGGAGATTCCACTAGTACAACCCCTAAATAAGCTTAGTGGAATTTTATAGGAAAGGGACTTGTAACTGATCCGAACATGGTTTAAATGTGGTGGATATGAATGCCAGAAACATGTTGAGGATGCAAGTGGACCTAATGATCCAAAAATTTCAAGGAGTGGAAAAAATCAAATTCTCAAGTGGTTGGATATTTACCAGAGCCAAACAACCCACTTTTTGCCTATCCTTAAAAATCACAGATACTTTTTGGAACTATCTCTCTCAGCATTTGTGCATTTCCATCTTGGATGCTGAAATTTGTTTTCAGATCCAAACTTGAGTTTTCACTCTCCCATTTTCTCTCGTAAACAAAAAGATATTAAGGCATAACAAAATGAAAATTTTAGAGTTCATGTATGCAAAAAAAAATTTGGAAATTATTTCACGCACTAAAAATGAACTCCAAGGTTTTGTTATCCATGTTTGGGAGACTCCACTAGTACGACCCCTAATAATAAGCTTGGTGGAATTTTATAGGAAAGGGACTTGTAACTGATTCTAACATGCTTAAAATGTGGTGGATATGCATGCCAGAAACATGTTGAGGATACAAGCGGACCTAATGATCCAAAAATTTCCAGGAGTGGAAAAAATCAAATTCTTAAGTGGTTGGATATTTACCAGGGCCAAACAACCCACTTTTTGCCTATCCTTAAATATCACAGATACTTTTATGAACTATCTCTCTCAGCATCTGTGCATTTCCATCTTGGATGGTCAAATTTCTTTTCAGATCCAACTTGAGGTTTCACTCTCCTATTTTTTCACGTAAACAAAAAACGATATTAAGGCATAACAAAATAAAAATTTTAGACGTCATGTATGCAAAAAAAAATTTGAAAATTATTTCACGCTCTAAAAATGAACTCCATGGTTTTGTTATCCTTGTTTGGGAGATTCCACTAGTACAACCCCTAATAATAAGCTGGGTGGAATTTTGTAGGAAAGGGACTTGTAACTGATCCTAACATGCTTTAAATGTGGTGGATATGCATGCCAGAAATATGTTGTGGATGCAAGTGGACCTAAGGATCCAAAAATTTCAAGGAGTGGAAAAAATCAAATTCTCAAGTGGTTGGATATTTACCAGAGCTAAACTACCCACTTTTTGCCTATCCTTAAAAATCACAGATACTTTTTGATGCTATCTCTCTCAGCATTTGTGCATTTCCATCTTGGATGCTTAAATTTGTTTTCAGATCCAAACTTGAGTTTTCCCTCTCCCATTTTTCTCGTAAACAAAAAAGATATTTAGGCATAACAAAATGAAGATTTTAGAGTTCATGTATGCAAAAAATAATTTAAAAATTATTTCAGGCACTAAAAATGAACTCTAAAGTTTTATTATCTAAGATTGGGATATTTCACTAGTACAACCCCTAATAATATGCTGGGTGGAATTTTAAAGAAAAGGGACTTGTAACTGAACCTAACATGCTTTAAATGTGGTGGATATGCATGCCAGAAACATGTTGAGGATGCAAGTGGACCTAATGTTCAAAATTTCAAGGAGTGGAAAAAAATCAAATTCTCAAGTGGTTGGATATTTTACCAGAGCATAACAGCCTACTTGTTGCCTATCCTTAAAAATCACGGATACCTTTTGGAACTATCTCCCTCAGTATTTGTGCATTTCCATCTTGGATGCTCAAATTTGTTTTCAGATCCAAACTTGAGTTTTCCCTCTCCCATTTTCTCTCGTAATCGAAAAAGATATTAAGGGATAACAAAATGAAAATTTTAGAGTTCATGTATGCAAAAAAAAATTTGGAAATTATTTCACGCACTAAAAATGAACTCCAAGGTTTTGTTATCCATGTTTGGGAGATTCTACTAGTACGACCCCTAATAATAATCTTGGTGGAATTTTATAGGAAAGGGACTTGTAACTGATTCTAACATGCTTTAAATGTGGTGGATATGCATGCTAGAAACATGTTGAGGATGCAAGTGGACCTAATGATCCAAAAATTTCCAGGAGTGGAAAAAATCAAATTCTCAAGTGGTTGGATATTTACCAGAGCCAAACAACCCACTTTTTGCCTATCCTTAAAAATCACAGATACTTCTAGGAACTATCTCTCTCAGCATTTGTGCATTTCCATCTTGGATGGTCAAATTTCTTTTCAGATCCAACTTGAGCTTTCACACTCCCCTTTTTTCACGTAAACAAAAAAGACATTAAGGCATAACAAAATAAAAATTTTAGACGTCATGTATGCAAAAAAAAATTTGAAAATTATTTCACGCACTTAAAATGAACTCCAAGGTTTTGTTATCCATGTTTGGGAGATTCCACTAGTACAACCCCTAAATAAGCTTAGTGGAATTTTATAGGAAAGGGACTTGTAACTGATCCGAACATGGTTTAAATGTGGTGGATATGAATGCCAGAAACATGTTGAGGATGCAAGTGGACCTAATGATCCAAAAATTTCAAGGAGTGGAAAAAATCAAATTCTCAAGTGGTTGGATATTTACCAGAGCCAAACAACCCACTTTTTGCCTATCCTTAAAAATCACAGATACTTTTTGGAACTATCTCTCTCAGCATTTGTGCATTTCCATCTTGGATGCTGAAATTTGTTTTCAGATCCAAACTTGAGTTTTCACTCTCCCATTTTCTCTCGTAAACAAAAAGATATTAAGGCATAACAAAATGAAAATTTTAGAGTTCATGTATGCAAAAAAAAATTTGGAAATTATTTCACGCACTAAAAATGAACTCCAAGGTTTTGTTATCCATGTTTGGGAGACTCCACTAGTACGACCCCTAATAATAAGCTTGGTGGAATTTTATAGGAAAGGGACTTGTAACTGATTCTAACATGCTTAAAATGTGGTGGATATGCATGCCAGAAACATGTTGAGGATACAAGCGGACCTAATGATCCAAAAATTTCCAGGAGTGGAAAAAATCAAATTCTTAAGTGGTTGGATATTTACCAGGGCCAAACAACCCACTTTTTGCCTATCCTTAAATATCACAGATACTTTTATGAACTATCTCTCTCAGCATCTGTGCATTTCCATCTTGGATGGTCAAATTTCTTTTCAGATCCAACTTGAGGTTTCACTCTCCTATTTTTTCACGTAAACAAAAAACGATATTAAGGCATAACAAAATAAAAATTTTAGACGTCATGTATGCAAAAAAAAATTTGAAAATTATTTCACGCTCTAAAAATGAACTCCATGGTTTTGTTATCCTTGTTTGGGAGATTCCACTAGTACAACCCCTAATAATAAGCTGGGTGGAATTTTGTAGGAAAGGGACTTGTAACTGATCCTAACATGCTTTAAATGTGGTGGATATGCATGCCAGAAATATGTTGTGGATGCAAGTGGACCTAAGGATCCAAAAATTTCAAGGAGTGGAAAAAATCAAATTCTCAAGTGGTTGGATATTTACCAGAGCTAAACTACCCACTTTTTGCCTATCCTTAAAAATCACAGATACTTTTTGATGCTATCTCTCTCAGCATTTGTGCATTTCCATCTTGGATGCTTAAATTTGTTTTCAGATCCAAACTTGAGTTTTCCCTCTCCCATTTTTCTCGTAAACAAAAAAGATATTTAGGCATAACAAAATGAAGATTTTAGAGTTCATGTATGCAAAAAATAATTTAAAAATTATTTCAGGCACTAAAAATGAACTCTAAAGTTTTATTATCTAAGATTGGGATATTTCACTAGTACAACCCCTAATAATATGCTGGGTGGAATTTTAAAGAAAAGGGACTTGTAACTGAACCTAACATGCTTTAAATGTGGTGGATATGCATGCCAGAAACATGTTGAGGATGCAAGTGGACCTAATGTTCAAAATTTCAAGGAGTGGAAAAAAATCAAATTCTCAAGTGGTTGGATATTTTACCAGAGCATAACAGCCTACTTGTTGCCTATCCTTAAAAATCACGGATACCTTTTGGAACTATCTCCCTCAGTATTTGTGCATTTCCATCTTGGATGCTCAAATTTGTTTTCAGATCCAAACTTGAGTTTTCCCTCTCCCATTTTCTCTCGTAATCGAAAAAGATATTAAGGGATAACAAAATGAAAATTTTAGAGTTCATGTATGCAAAAAAAAATTTGGAAATTATTTCACGCACTAAAAATGAACTCCAAGGTTTTGTTATCCATGTTTGGGAGATTCTACTAGTACGACCCCTAATAATAATCTTGGTGGAATTTTATAGGAAAGGGACTTGTAACTGATTCTAACATGCTTTAAATGTGGTGGATATGCATGCTAGAAACATGTTGAGGATGCAAGTGGACCTAATGATCCAAAAATTTCCAGGAGTGGAAAAAATCAAATTCTCAAGTGGTTGGATATTTACCAGAGCCAAACAACCCACTTTTTGCCTATCCTTAAAAATCACAGATACTTCTAGGAACTATCTCTCTCAGCATTTGTGCATTTCCATCTTGGATGGTCAAATTTCTTTTCAGATCCAACTTGAGCTTTCACACTCCCCTTTTTTCACGTAAACAAAAAAGACATTAAGGCATAACAAAATAAAAATTTTAGACGTCATGTATGCAAAAAAAAATTTGGAAATTATTTCACGCACTAAAAATGAACTCCAAGGTTTTGTTATCCATGTTTGGGAGATTCCACTAGTACAACCCCTAAATAAGCTTAGTGGAATTTTATAGGAAAGGGACTTGTAACTGATCCGAACATGGTTTAAATGTGGTGGATATGAATGCCAGAAACATGTTGAGGATGCAAGTGGACCTAATGATCCAAAAATTTCAAGGAGTGGAAAAAATCAAATTCTCAAGTGGTTGGATATTTACCAGAGCCAAACAACCCACTTTTTGCCTATCCTTAAAAATCACAGATACTTTTTGGAACTATCTCTCTCAGCATTTGTGCATTTCCATCTTGGATGCTGAAATTTGTTTTCAGATCCAAACTTGAGTTTTCACTCTCCCATTTTCTCTCGTAAACAAAAAGATATTAAGGCATAACAAAATGAAAATTTTAGAGTTCATGTATGCAAAAAAAAATTTGGAAATTATTTCACGCACTAAAAATGAACTCCAAGGTTTTGTTATCCATGTTTGGGAGACTCCACTAGTACGACCCCTAATAATAAGCTTGGTGGAATTTTATAGGAAAGGGACTTGTAACTGATTCTAACATGCTTAAAATGTGGTGGATATGCATGCCAGAAACATGTTGAGGATACAAGCGGACCTAATGATCCAAAAATTTCCAGGAGTGGAAAAAATCAAATTCTTAAGTGGTTGGATATTTACCAGGGCCAAACAACCCACTTTTTGCCTATCCTTAAATATCACAGATACTTTTATGAACTATCTCTCTCAGCATCTGTGCATTTCCATCTTGGATGGTCAAATTTCTTTTCAGATCCAACTTGAGGTTTCACTCTCCTATTTTTTCACGTAAACAAAAAACGATATTAAGGCATAACAAAATAAAAATTTTAGACGTCATGTATGCAAAAAAAAATTTGAAAATTATTTCACGCTCTAAAAATGAACTCCATGGTTTTGTTATCCTTGTTTGGGAGATTCCACTAGTACAACCCCTAATAATAAGCTGGGTGGAATTTTGTAGGAAAGGGACTTGTAACTGATCCTAACATGCTTTAAATGTGGTGGATATGCATGCCAGAAATATGTTGTGGATGCAAGTGGACCTAAGGATCCAAAAATTTCAAGGAGTGGAAAAAATCAAATTCTCAAGTGGTTGGATATTTACCAGAGCTAAACTACCCACTTTTTGCCTATCCTTAAAAATCACAGATACTTTTTGATGCTATCTCTCTCAGCATTTGTGCATTTCCATCTTGGATGCTTAAATTTGTTTTCAGATCCAAACTTGAGTTTTCCCTCTCCCATTTTTCTCGTAAACAAAAAAGATATTTAGGCATAACAAAATGAAGATTTTAGAGTTCATGTATGCAAAAAATAATTTAAAAATTATTTCAGGCACTAAAAATGAACTCTAAAGTTTTATTATCTAAGATTGGGATATTTCACTAGTACAACCCCTAATAATATGCTGGGTGGAATTTTAAAGAAAAGGGACTTGTAACTGAACCTAACATGCTTTAAATGTGGTGGATATGCATGCCAGAAACATGTTGAGGATGCAAGTGGACCTAATGTTCAAAATTTCAAGGAGTGGAAAAAAATCAAATTCTCAAGTGGTTGGATATTTTACCAGAGCATAACAGCCTACTTGTTGCCTATCCTTAAAAATCACGGATACCTTTTGGAACTATCTCCCTCAGTATTTGTGCATTTCCATCTTGGATGCTCAAATTTGTTTTCAGATCCAAACTTGAGTTTTCCCTCTCCCATTTTCTCTCGTAATCGAAAAAGATATTAAGGGATAACAAAATGAAAATTTTAGAGTTCATGTATGCAAAAAAAAATTTGGAAATTATTTCACGCACTAAAAATGAACTCCAAGGTTTTGTTATCCATGTTTGGGAGATTCTACTAGTACGACCCCTAATAATAATCTTGGTGGAATTTTATAGGAAAGGGACTTGTAACTGATTCTAACATGCTTTAAATGTGGTGGATATGCATGCTAGAAACATGTTGAGGATGCAAGTGGACCTAATGATCCAAAAATTTCCAGGAGTGGAAAAAATCAAATTCTCAAGTGGTTGGATATTTACCAGAGCCAAACAACCCACTTTTTGCCTATCCTTAAAAATCACAGATACTTTTTGATGCTATCTCTCTCAGCATTTGTGCATTTCCATCTTGGATGCTTAAATTTGTTTTCAGATCCAAACTTGAGTTTTCCCTCTCCCATTTTTCTCGTAAACAAAAAAGATATTTAGGCATAACAAAATGAAGATTTTAGAGTTCATGTATGCAAAAAAAAATTTAAAAATTATTTCAGGCACTAAAAATGAACTCTAAAGTTTTATTATCTAAGATTGGGATATTTCACTAGTACAACCCCTAATAATATGCTGGGTGGAATTTTAAAGAAAAGGGACTTGTAACTGATCCTAACATGCTTTAAATGTGGTGGATATGCATGCCAGAAACATGTTGAGGATGCAAGTGGACCTAATGATCAAAATTTCAAGGAGTGGAAAAAAATCAAATTCTCAAGTGGTTGGATATTTTACCAGAGCATAACAACCTACTTGTTGCCTATCCTTAAAAATCACGGATACCTTTTGGAACTATCTCCCTCAGTATTTGTGCATTTCCATCTTGGATGCTCAAATTTGTTTTCAGATCCAAACTTGAGTTTTCCCTCTCCCATTTTCTCTCGTATTCGAAAAAGATATTAAGGCATAACAAAATGAAAAATTTAGAGTTCATGTATGCAAAAAAAAATTTGGAAATTATTTCACGCACTAAAATGAACTCCAAGGTTTTGTTATCCATGTTTGGGAGATTCGACTAGTACGACCCCTAATAATAATCTTGGTGGAAGTTTATAGGAAAGGGACTTGTAACTGATTCTAACATGCTTTAAATGTGGTGGATATGCATGCTAGAAACATGTTGAGGATGCAAGTGGACCTAATGATCCAAAAATTTCCAGGAGTGGAAAAAATCAAATTCTCAAGTGGTTGGATATTTACCAGAGCCAAACAACCCACTTTTTGCCTATCCTTAAAAATCACAGATACTTTTAGGAACTATCTCTCTCAGCATGTGTGCATTTCCATCTTGGAGGGTCAAATTTCTTTTCAGATCCAACTTGAGCTTTCACACTCCCCTTTTTCCACGTAAACAAAAAAGACATTAAGGCATAACAAAATAAAAATTTTAGACGTCATGTATGCAAAAAAAAATTTGAAAATTATTTCACGCACTTAAAATGAACTCCAAGGTTTTGTTATCCATGTTTGGGAGATTCCACTAGTACAACCCCTAAATAAGCTTAGTGGAATTTTATAGGAAAGGGACTTGTAACTGATCCGAACATGGTTTAAATGTGGTGGATATGAATGCCAGAAACATGTTGAGGATGCAAGTGGACCTAATGATCCAAAAATTTCAAGGAGTGGAAAAAATCAAATTCTCAAGTGGTTGGATATTTACCAGAGCCAAACAACCCACTTTTTGCCTATCCTTAAAAATCACAGATACTTTTTGGAACTATCTCTCTCAGCATTTGTGCATTTCCATCTTGGATGCTGAAATTTGTTTTCAGATCCAAACTTGAGTTTTCACTCTCCCATTTTCTCTCGTAAACAAAAAGATATTAAGGCATAACAAAATGAAAATTTTAGAGTTCATGTATGCAAAAAAAAATTTGGAAATTATTTCACGCACTAAAAATGAACTCCAAGGTTTTGTTATCCATGTTTGGGAGACTCCACTAGTACGACCCCTAATAATAAGCTTGGTGGAATTTTATAGGAAAGGGACTTGTAACTGATTCTAACATGCTTAAAATGTGGTGGATATGCATGCCAGAAACATGTTGAGGATACAAGCGGACCTAATGATCCAAAAATTTCCAGGAGTGGAAAAAATCAAATTCTTAAGTGGTTGGATATTTACCAGGGCCAAACAACCCACTTTTTGCCTATCCTTAAATATCACAGATACTTTTATGAACTATCTCTCTCAGCATCTGTGCATTTCCATCTTGGATGGTCAAATTTCTTTTCAGATCCAACTTGAGGTTTCACTCTCCTATTTTTTCACGTAAACAAAAAACGATATTAAGGCATAACAAAATAAAAATTTTAGACGTCATGTATGCAAAAAAAAAATTGAAAATTATTTCACGCTCTAAAAATGAACTCCATGGTTTTGTTATCCTTGTTTGGGAGATTCCACTAGTACAACCCCTAATAATAAGCTGGGTGGAATTTTGTAGGAAAGGGACTTGTAACTGATCCTAACATGCTTTAAATGTGGTGGATATGCATGCCAGAAATATGTTGTGGATGCAAGTGGACCTAAGGATCCAAAAATTTCAAGGAGTGGAAAAAATCAAATTCTCAAGTGGTTGGATATTTACCAGAGCTAAACTACCCACTTTTTGCCTATCCTTAAAAATCACAGATACTTTTTGATGCTATCTCTCTCAGCATTTGTGCATTTCCATCTTGGATGCTTAAATTTGTTTTCAGATCCAAACTTGAGTTTTCCCTCTCCCATTTTTCTCGTAAACAAAAAAGATATTTAGGCATAACAAAATGAAGATTTTAGAGTTCATGTATGCAAAAAAAAATTTAAAAATTATTTCAGGCACTAAAAATGAACTCTAAAGTTTTATTATCTAAGATTGGGATATTTCACTAGTACAACCCCTAATAATATGCTGGGTGGAATTTTAAAGAAAAGGGACTTGTAACTGAACCTAACATGCTTTAAATGTGGTGGATATGCACGCCAGAAACATGTTGAGGATGCAAGTGGACCTAATGTTCAAAATTTCAAGGAGTGGAAAAAAATCAAATTCTCAAGTGGTTGGATATTTTACCAGAGCATAACAGCCTACTTGTTGCCTATCCTTAAAAATCACGGATACCTTTTGGAACTATCTCCCTCAGTATTTGTGCATTTCCATCTTGGATGCTCAAATTTGTTTTCAGATCCAAACTTGAGTTTTCCCTCTCCCATTTTCTCTCGTAATCGAAAAAGATATTAAGGGATAACAAAATGAAAATTTTAGAGTTCATGTATGCAAAAAAAAATTTGGAAATTATTTCACGCACTAAAAATGAACTCCAAGGTTTTGTTATCCATGTTTGGGAGATTCTACTAGTACGACCCCTAATAATAATCTTGGTGGAATTTTATAGGAAAGGGACTTGTAACTGATTCTAACATGCTTTAAAAATGGTGGATATGCATGCTAGAAACATGTTGAGGATGCAAGTGGACCTAATGATCCAAAAATTTCCAGGAGTGGAAAAAATCAAATTCTCAAGTGGTTGGATATTTACCAGAGCCAAACAACCCACTTTTTGCCTATCCTTAAAAATCACAGATACTTCTAGGAACTATCTCTCTCAGCATTTGTGCATTTCCATCTTGGATGGTCAAATTTCTTTTCAGATCCAACTTGAGCTTTCACACTCCCCTTTTTTCACGTAAACAAAAAAGACATTAAGGCATAACAAAATAAAAATTTTAGACGTCATGTATGCAAAAAAAAATTTGAAAATTATTTCACGCACTTAAAATGAACTCCAAGGTTTTGTTATCCATGTTTGGGAGATTCCACTAGTACAACCCCTAAATAAGCTTAGTGGAATTTTATAGGAAAGGGACTTGTAACTGATCCGAACATGGTTTAAATGTGGTGGATATGAATGCCAGAAACATGTTGAGGATGCAAGTGGACCTAATGATCCAAAAATTTCAAGGAGTGGAAAAAATCAAATTCTCAAGTGGTTGGATATTTACCAGAGCCAAACAACCCACTTTTTGCCTATCCTTAAAAATCACAGATACTTTTTGGAACTATCTCTCTCAGCATTTGTGCATTTCCATCTTGGATGCTGAAATTTGTTTTCAGATCCAAACTTGAGTTTTCACTCTCCCATTTTCTCTCGTAAACAAAAAGATATTAAGGCATAACAAAATGAAAATTTTAGAGTTCATGTATGCAAAAAAAAATTTGGAAATTATTTCACGCACTAAAAATGAACTCCAAGGTTTTGTTATCCATGTTTGGGAGACTCCACTAGTACGACCCCTAATAATAAGCTTGGTGGAATTTTATAGGAAAGGGACTTGTAACTGATTCTAACATGCTTAAAATGTGGTGGATATGCATGCCAGAAACATGTTGAGGATACAAGCGGACCTAATGATCCAAAAATTTCCAGGAGTGGAAAAAATCAAATTCTTAAGTGGTTGGATATTTACCAGGGCCAAACAACCCACTTTTTGCCTATCCTTAAATATCACAGATACTTTTATGAACTATCTCTCTCAGCATCTGTGCATTTCCATCTTGGATGGTCAAATTTCTTTTCAGATCCAACTTGAGGTTTCACTCTCCTATTTTTTCACGTAAACAAAAAACGATATTAAGGCATAACAAAATAAAAATTTTAGACGTCATGTATGCAAAAAAAAATTTGAAAATTATTTCACGCTCTAAAAATGAACTCCATGGTTTTGTTATCCTTGTTTGGGAGATTCCACTAGTACAACCCCTAATAATAAGCTGGGTGGAATTTTGTAGGAAAGGGACTTGTAACTGATCCTAACATGCTTTAAATGTGGTGGATATGCATGCCAGAAATATGTTGTGGATGCAAGTGGACCTAAGGATCCAAAAATTTCAAGGAGTGGAAAAAATCAAATTCTCAAGTGGTTGGATATTTACCAGAGCTAAACTACCCACTTTTTGCCTATCCTTAAAAATCACAGATACTTTTTGATGCTATCTCTCTCAGCATTTGTGCATTTCCATCTTGGATGCTTAAATTTGTTTTCAGATCCAAACTTGAGTTTTCCCTCTCCCATTTTTCTCGTAAACAAAAAAGATATTTAGGCATAACAAAATGAAGATTTTAGAGTTCATGTATGCAAAAAAAAATTTAAAAATTATTTCAGGCACTAAAAATGAACTCTAAAGTTTTATTATCTAAGATTGGGATATTTCACTAGTACAACCCCTAATAATATGCTGGGTGGAATTTTAAAGAAAAGGGACTTGTAACTGAACCTAACATGCTTTAAATGTGGTGGATATGCACGCCAGAAACATGTTGAGGATGCAAGTGGACCTAATGTTCAAAATTTCAAGGAGTGGAAAAAAATCAAATTCTCAAGTGGTTGGATATTTTACCAGAGCATAACAGCCTACTTGTTGCCTATCCTTAAAAATCACGGATACCTTTTGGAACTATCTCCCTCAGTATTTGTGCATTTCCATCTTGGATGCTCAAATTTGTTTTCAGATCCAAACTTGAGTTTTCCCTCTCCCATTTTCTCTCGTAATCGAAAAAGATATTAAGGGATAACAAAATGAAAATTTTAGAGTTCATGTATGCAAAAAAAAATTTGGAAATTATTTCACGCACTAAAAATGAACTCCAAGGTTTTGTTATCCATGTTTGGGAGATTCTACTAGTACGACCCCTAATAATAATCTTGGTGGAATTTTATAGGAAAGGGACTTGTAACTGATTCTAACATGCTTTAAAAATGGTGGATATGCATGCTAGAAACATGTTGAGGATGCAAGTGGACCTAATGATCCAAAAATTTCCAGGAGTGGAAAAAATCAAATTCTCAAGTGGTTGGATATTTACCAGAGCCAAACAACCCACTTTTTGCCTATCCTTAAAAATCACAGATACTTCTAGGAACTATCTCTCTCAGCATTTGTGCATTTCCATCTTGGATGGTCAAATTTCTTTTCAGATCCAACTTGAGCTTTCACACTCCCCTTTTTTCACGTAAACAAAAAAGACATTAAGGCATAACAAAATAAAAATTTTAGACGTCATGTATGCAAAAAAAAATTTGAAAATTATTTCACGCACTTAAAATGAACTCCAAGGTTTTGTTATCCATGTTTGGGAGATTCCACTAGTACAACCCCTAAATAAGCTTAGTGGAATTTTATAGGAAAGGGACTTGTAACTGATCCGAACATGGTTTAAATGTGGTGGATATGAATGCCAGAAACATGTTGAGGATGCAAGTGGACCTAATGATCCAAAAATTTCAAGGAGTGGAAAAAATCAAATTCTCAAGTGGTTGGATATTTACCAGAGCCAAACAACCCACTTTTTGCCTATCCTTAAAAATCACAGATACTTTTTGGAACTATCTCTCTCAGCATTTGTGCATTTCCATCTTGGATGCTGAAATTTGTTTTCAGATCCAAACTTGAGTTTTCACTCTCCCATTTTCTCTCGTAAACAAAAAGATATTAAGGCATAACAAAATGAAAATTTTAGAGTTCATGTATGCAAAAAAAAATTTGGAAATTATTTCACGCACTAAAAATGAACTCCAAGGTTTTGTTATCCATGTTTGGGAGACTCCACTAGTACGACCCCTAATAATAAGCTTGGTGGAATTTTATAGGAAAGGGACTTGTAACTGATTCTAACATGCTTAAAATGTGGTGGATATGCATGCCAGAAACATGTTGAGGATACAAGCGGACCTAATGATCCAAAAATTTCCAGGAGTGGAAAAAATCAAATTCTTAAGTGGTTGGATATTTACCAGGGCCAAACAACCCACTTTTTGCCTATCCTTAAATATCACAGATACTTTTATGAACTATCTCTCTCAGCATCTGTGCATTTCCATCTTGGATGGTCAAATTTCTTTTCAGATCCAACTTGAGGTTTCACTCTCCTATTTTTTCACGTAAACAAAAAACGATATTAAGGCATAACAAAATAAAAATTTTAGACGTCATGTATGCAAAAAAAAATTTGAAAATTATTTCACGCTCTAAAAATGAACTCCATGGTTTTGTTATCCTTGTTTGGGAGATTCCACTAGTACAACCCCTAATAATAAGCTGGGTGGAATTTTGTAGGAAAGGGACTTGTAACTGATCCTAACATGCTTTAAATGTGGTGGATATGCATGCCAGAAATATGTTGTGGATGCAAGTGGACCTAAGGATCCAAAAATTTCAAGGAGTGGAAAAAATCAAATTCTCAAGTGGTTGGATATTTACCAGAGCTAAACTACCCACTTTTTGCCTATCCTTAAAAATCACAGATACTTTTTGATGCTATCTCTCTCAGCATTTGTGCATTTCCATCTTGGATGCTTAAATTTGTTTTCAGATCCAAACTTGAGTTTTCCCTCTCCCATTTTTCTCGTAAACAAAAAAGATATTTAGGCATAACAAAATGAAGATTTTAGAGTTCATGTATGCAAAAAATAATTTAAAAATTATTTCAGGCACTAAAAATGAACTCTAAAGTTTTATTATCTAAGATTGGGATATTTCACTAGTACAACCCCTAATAATATGCTGGGTGGAATTTTAAAGAAAAGGGACTTGTAACTGATCCTAACATGCTTTAAATGTGGTGGATATGCATGCCAGAAACATGTTGAGGATGCAAGTGGACCTAATGATCAAAATTTCAAGGAGTGGAAAAAAATCAAATTCTCAAGTGGTTGGATATTTTACCAGAGCATAACAACCTACTTGTTGCCTATCCTTAAAAATCACGGATACCTTTTGGAACTATCTCCCTCAGTATTTGTGCATTTCCATCTTGGATGCTCAAATTTGTTTTCAGATCCAAACTTGAGTTTTCCCTCTCCCATTTTCTCTCGTAATCGAAAAAGATATTAAGGGATAACAAAATGAAAATTTTAGAGTTCATGTATGCAAAAAAAAATTTGGAAATTATTTCACGCACTAAAAATGAACTCCAAGGTTTTGTTATCCATGTTTGGGAGATTCTACTAGTACGACCCCTAATAATAATCTTGGTGGAATTTTATAGGAAAGGGACTTGTAACTGATTCTAACATGCTTTAAATGTGGTGGATATGCATGCTAGAAACATGTTGAGGATGCAAGTGGACCTAATGATCCAAAAATTTCCAGGAGTGGAAAAAATCAAATTCTCAAGTGGTTGGATATTTACCAGAGCCAAACAACCCACTTTTTGCCTATCCTTAAAAATCACAGATACTTTTTGATGCTATCTCTCTCAGCATTTGTGCATTTCCATCTTGGATGGTCAAATTTGTTTTCAGATCCAAACTTGAGTTTTCCCTCTCCCATTTTTCTCGTAAACAAAAAAGATATTTAGGCATAACAAAATGAAGATTTTAGAGTTCATGTATGCAAAAAAAAATTTAAAAATTATTTCAGGCACTAAAAATGAACTCTAAAGTTTTATTATCTAAGATTGGGATATTTCACTAGTACAACCCCTAATAATATGCTGGGTGGAATTTTAAAGAAAAGGGACTTGTAACTGATCCTAACATGCTTTAAATGTGGTGGATATGCATGCCAGAAACATGTTGAGGATGCAAGTGGACCTAATGATCAAAATTTCAAGGAGTGGAAAAAAATCAAATTCTCAAGTGGTTGGATATTTTACCAGAGCATAACAACCTACTTGTTGCCTATCCTTAAAAATCACGGATACCTTTTGGAACTATCTCCCTCAGTATTTGTGCATTTCCATCTTGGATGCTCAAATTTGTTTTCAGATCCAAACTTGAGTTTTCCCTCTCCCATTTTCTCTCGTATTCGAAAAAGATATTAAGGCATAACAAAATGAAAATTTTAGAGTTCATGTATGCAAAAAAAAATTTGGAAATTATTTCACGCACTAAAATGAACTCCAAGGTTTTGTTATCCATGTTTGGGAGATTCGACTAGTACGACCCCTAATAATAATCTTGGTGGAATTTTATAGGAAAGGGACTTGTAACTGATTCTAACATGCTTTAAATGTGGTGGATATGCATGCGAGAAACATGTTGAGGATGCAAGTGGACCTAATGATCCAAAAATTTCCAGGAGTGGAAAAAATCAAATTCTCAAGTGGTTGGATATTTACCAGAGCCAAACAACCCACTTTTTGCCTATCCTTAAAAATCACAGATACTTTTAGGAACTATCTCTCTCAGCATGTGTGCATTTCCATCTTGGAGGGTCAAATTTCTTTTCAGATCCAACTTGAGCTTTCACACTCCCCTTTTTCCACGTAAACAAAAAAGACATTAAGGCATAACAAAATAAAAATTTTAGACGTCATGTATGCAAAAAAAAATTTGAAAATTATTTCACGCACTTAAAATGAACTCCAAGGTTTTGTTATCCATGTTTGGGAGATTCCACTAGTACAACCCCTAAATAAGCTTAGTGGAATTTTATAGGAAAGGGACTTGTAACTGATCCGAACATGGTTTAAATGTGGTGGATATGAATGCCAGAAACATGTTGAGGATGCAAGTGGACCTAATGATCCAAAAATTTCAAGGAGTGGAAAAAATCAAATTCTCAAGTGGTTGGATATTTACCAGAGCCAAACAACCCACTTTTTGCCTATCCTTAAAAATCACAGATACTTTTTGGAACTATCTCTCTCAGCATTTGTGCATTTCCATCTTGGATGCTGAAATTTGTTTTCAGATCCAAACTTGAGTTTTCACTCTCCCATTTTCTCTCGTAAACAAAAAGATATTAAGGCATAACAAAATGAAAATTTTAGAGTTCATGTATGCAAAAAAAAATTTGGAAATTATTTCACGCACTAAAAATGAACTCCAAGGTTTTGTTATCCATGTTTGGGAGACTCCACTAGTACGACCCCTAATAATAAGCTTGGTGGAATTTTATAGGAAAGGGACTTGTAACTGATTCTAACATGCTTAAAATGTGGTGGATATGCATGCCAGAAACATGTTGAGGATACAAGCGGACCTAATGATCCAAAAATTTCCAGGAGTGGAAAAAATCAAATTCTTAAGTGGTTGGATATTTACCAGGGCCAAACAACCCACTTTTTGCCTATCCTTAAATATCACAGATACTTTTATGAACTATCTCTCTCAGCATTTGTGCATTTCCATCTTGGATGGTCAAATTTCTTTTCAGATCCAACTTGAGGTTTCACTCTCCTATTTTTTCACGTAAACAAAAAACGATATTAAGGCATAACAAAATGAAAATTTTAGAGTTCATGCATGCAAAAAAAAATTTGGAAATTATTTCACGCACTAAAAATGAACTCCAAGGTTTTGTTATCCATGTTTGGGAGATTCTACTAGTACGACCCCTAATAATAATCTTGGTGGAATTTTATAGGAAAGGGACTTGTAACTGATTCTAACATGCTTTAAATGTGGTGGATATGCATGCTAGAAACATGTTGAGGATGCAAGTGGACCTAATGATCCAAAAATTTCCAGGAGTGGAAAAAATCAAATTCTCAAGTGGTTGGATATTTACCAGAGCCAAACAACCCACTTTTTGCCTATCCTTAAAAATCACAGATACTTTTTGATGCTATCTCTCTCAGCATTTGTGCATTTCCATCTTGGATGCTTAAATTTGTTTTCAGATCCAAACTTGAGTTTTCCCTCTCCCATTTTTCTCGTAAACAAAAAAGATATTTAGGCATAACAAAATGAAGATTTTAGAGTTCATGTATGCAAAAAAAAATTTAAAAATTATTTCAGGCACTAAAAATGAACTCTAAAGTTTTATTATCTAAGATTGGGATATTTCACTAGTACAACCCCTAATAATATGCTGGGTAGAATTTTAAAGAAAAGGGACTTGTAACTGATCCTAACATGCTTTAAATGTGGTGGATATGCATGCCAGAAACATGTTGAGGATGCAAGTGGACCTAATGATCAAAATTTCAAGGAGTGGAAAAAAATCAAATTCTCAAGTGGTTGGATATTTTACCAGAGCATAACAACCTACTTGTTGCCTATCCTTAAAAATCACGGATACCTTTTGGAACTATCTCCCTCAGTATTTGTGCATTTCCATGTTGGATGCTCAAATTTGTTTTCAGATCCAAACTTGAGTTTTCCCTCTCCCATTTTCTCTCGTAATCGAAAAAGATATTAAGGCATAACAAAATGAAAATTTTAGAGTTCATGTATGCAAAAAAAAATTTGGAAATTATTTCACGCACTAAAATGAACTCCAAGGTTTTGTTATCCATGTTTGGGAGATTCTACTAGTACGACCCCTAATAATAATCTTGGTGGAATTTTATAGGAAAGGGACTTGTAACTGATTCTAACATGCTTTAAATGTGGTGGATATGCATGCTAGAAACATGTTGACGATGCAAGTGGACCTAATGATCCAAAAATTTCCAGGAGTGGAAAAAATCAAATTCTCAAGTGGTTGGATATTTACCAGAGCCAAACAACCCACTTTTTGCCTATCCTTAAAAATCACAGATACTTTTAGGAACTATCTCTCTCAGCATTTGTGCATTTCCATCTTGGATGGTCAAATTTCTTTTCAGATCCAACTTGAGCTTTCACACTCCCCTTTTTCCACGTAAACAAAAAAGACATTAAGGCATAACAAAATAAAAATTTTAGACGTCATGTATGCAAAAAAAAATTTGAAAATTATTTCACGCACTTAAAATGAACTCCAAGGTTTTGTTATCCATGTTTGGGAGATTCCACTAGTACAACCCCTAAATAAGCTTAGTGGAATTTTATAGGAAAGGGACTTGTAACTGATCCGAACATGGTTTAAATGTGGTGGATATGAATGCCAGAAACATGTTGAGGATGCAAGTGGACCTAATGATCCAAAAATTTCAAGGAGTGGAAAAAATCAAATTCTCAAGTGGTTGGATATTTACCAGAGCCAAACAACCCACTTTTTGCCTATCCTTAAAAATCACAGATACTTTTTGGAACTATCTCTCTCAGCATTTGTGCATTTCCATCTTGGATGCTGAAATTTGTTTTCAGATCCAAACTTGAGTTTTCACTCTCCCATTTTCTCTCGTAAACAAAAAGATATTAAGGCATAACAAAATGAAAATTTTAGAGTTCATGTATGCAAAAAAAAATTTGGAAATTATTTCACGCACTAAAAATGAACTCCAAGGTTTTGTTATCCATGTTTGGGAGACTCCACTAGTACGACCCCTAATAATAAGCTTGGTGGAATTTTATAGGAAAGGGACTTGTAACTGATTCTAACATGCTTAAAATGTGGTGGATATGCATGCCAGAAACATGTTGAGGATACAAGCGGACCTAATGATCCAAAAATTTCCAGGAGTGGAAAAAATCAAATTCTTAAGTGGTTGGATATTTACCAGGGCCAAACAACCCACTTTTTGCCTATCCTTAAATATCACAGATACTTTTATGAACTATCTCTCTCAGCATTTGTGCATTTCCATCTTGGATGGTCAAATTTCTTTTCAGATCCAACTTGAGGTTTCACTCTCCTATTTTTTCACGTAAACAAAAAACGATATTAAGGCATAACAAAATAAAAATTTTAGACGTCATGCGTGCAAAAAAAAATTTGAAAATTATTTCACGCACTAAAAATGAACTCCAAGGTTTTGTTATCCATGTTTGGGAGATTCTACTAGTACGACCCCTAATAATAATCTTGGTGGAATTTTATAGGAAAGGGACTTGTAACTGATTCTAACATGCTTTAAATGTGGTGGATATGCATGCTAGAAACATGTTGAGGATGCAAGTGGACCTAATGATCCAAAAATTTCCAGGAGTGGAAAAAATCAAATTCTCAAGTGGTTGGATATTTACCAGAGCCAAACAACCCACTTTTTGCCTATCCTTAAAAATCACAGATACTTTTTGATGCTATCTCTCTCAGCATTTGTGCATTTCCATCTTGGATGCTTAAATTTGTTTTCAGATCCAAACTTGAGTTTTCCCTCTCCCATTTTTCTCGTAAACAAAAAAGATATTTAGGCATAACAAAATGAAGATTTTAGAGTTCATGTATGCAAAAAAAAATTTAAAAATTATTTCAGGCACTAAAAATGAACTCTAAAGTTTTATTATCTAAGATTGGGATATTTCACTAGTACAACCCCTAATAATATGCTGGGTGGAATTTTAAAGAAAAGGGACTTGTAACTGATCCTAACATGCTTTAAATGTGGTGGATATGCATGCCAGAAACATGTTGAGGATGCAAGTGGACCTAATGATCAAAATTTCAAGGAGTGGAAAAAAATCAAATTCTCAAGTGGTTGGATATTTTACCAGAGCATAACAACCTACTTGTTGCCTATCCTTAAAAATCACGGATACCTTTTGGAACTATCTCCCTCAGTATTTGTGCATTTCCATGTTGGATGCTCAAATTTGTTTTCAGATCCAAACTTGAGTTTTCCCTCTCCCATTTTCTCTCGTAATCGAAAAAGATATTAAGGCATAACAAAATGAAAATTTTAGAGTTCATGTATGCAAAAAAAAATTTGGAAATTATTTCACGCACTAAAATGAACTCCAAGGTTTTGTTATCCATGTTTGGGAGATTCTACTAGTACGACCCCTAATAATAATCTTGGTGGAATTTTATAGGAAAGGGACTTGTAACTGATTCTAACATGCTTTAAATGTGGTGGATATGCATGCTAGAAACATGTTGACGATGCAAGTGGACCTAATGATCCAAAAATTTCCAGGAGTGGAAAAAATCAAATTCTCAAGTGGTTGGATATTTACCAGAGCCAAACAACCCACTTTTTGCCTATCCTTAAAAATCACAGATACTTTTAGGAACTATCTCTCTCAGCATTTGTGCATTTCCATCTTGGATGGTCAAATTTCTTTTCAGATCCAACTTGAGCTTTCACACTCCCCTTTTTCCACGTAAACAAAAAAGACATTAAGGCAAAACAAAATAAAAATTTTAGACGTCATGTATGCAAAAAAAAATTTGAAAATTATTTCACGCACTTAAAATGAACTCCAAGGTTTTGTTATCCATGTTTGGGAGATTCCACTAGTACAACCCCTAAATAAGCTTAGTGGAATTTTATAGGAAAGGGACTTGTAACTGATCCGAACATGGTTTAAATGTGGTGGATATGAATGCCAGAAACATGTTGAGGATGCAAGTGGACCTAATGATCCAAAAATTTCAAGGAGTGGAAAAAATCAAATTCTCAAGTGGTTGGATATTTACCAGAGCCAAACAACCCACTTTTTGCCTATCCTTCAAAATCACAGATACTTTTTGGAACTATCTCTCTCAGCATTTGTGCATTTCCATCTTGGATGCTGAAATTTGTTTTCAGATCCAAACTTGAGTTTTCACTCTCCCATTTTCTCTCGTAAACAAAAAGATATTAAGGCATAACAAAATGAAAATTTTAGAGTTCATGTATGCAAAAAAAAATTTGGAAATTATTTCACGCACTAAAAATGAACTCCAAGGTTTTGTTATCCATGTTTGGGAGACTCCACTAGTACGACCCCTAATAATAAGCTTGGTGGAATTTTATAGGAAAGGGACTTGTAACTGATTCTAACATGCTTAAAATGTGGTGGATATGCATGCCAGAAACATGTTGAGGATACAAGCGGACCTAATGATCCAAAAATTTCCAGGAGTGGAAAAAATCAAATTCTTAAGTGGTTGGATATTTACCAGGGCCAAACAACCCACTTTTTGCCTATCCTTAAATATCACAGATACTTTTATGAACTATCTCTCTCAGCATTTGTGCATTTCCATCTTGGATGGTCAAATTTCTTTTCAGATCCAACTTGAGGTTTCACTCTCCTATTTTTTCACGTAAACAAAAAACGATATTAAGGCATAACAAAATGAAAATTTTAGAGTTCATGCATGCAAAAAAAAATTTGAAAATTATTTCACGCACTAAAAATGAACTCCAAGGTTTTGTTATCCATGTTTGGGAGATTCTACTAGTACGACCCCTAATAATAATCTTGGTGGAATTTTATAGGAAAGGGACTTGTAACTGATTCTAACATGCTTTAAATGTGGTGGATATGCATGCTAGAAACATGTTGAGGATGCAAGTGGACCTAATGATCCAAAAATTTCCAGGAGTGGAAAAAATCAAATTCTCAAGTGGTTGGATATTTACCAGAGCCAAACAACCCACTTTTTGCCTATCCTTAAAAATCACAGATACTTTTTGATGCTATCTCTCTCAGCATTTGTGCATTTCCATCTTGGATGCTTAAATTTGTTTTCAGATCCAAACTTGAGTTTTCCCTCTCCCATTTTTCTCGTAAACAAAAAAGATATTTAGGCATAACAAAATGAAGATTTTAGAGTTCATGTATGCAAAAAAAAATTTAAAAATTATTTCAGGCACTAAAAATGAACTCTAAAGTTTTATTATCTAAGATTGGGATATTTCACTAGTACAACCCCTAATAATATGCTGGGTGGAATTTTAAAGAAAAGGGACTTGTAACTGATCCTAACATGCTTTAAATGTGGTGGATATGCATGCCAGAAACATGTTGAGGATGCAAGTGGACCTAATGATCAAAATTTCAAGGAGTGGAAAAAAATCAAATTCTCAAGTGGTTGGATATTTTACCAGAGCATAACAACCTACTTGTTGCCTATCCTTAAAAATCACGGATACCTTTTGGAACTATCTCCCTCAGTATTTGTGCATTTCCATGTTGGATGCTCAAATTTGTTTTCAGATCCAAACTTGAGTTTTCCCTCTCCCATTTTCTCTCGTAATCGAAAAAGATATTAAGGCATAACAAAATGAAAATTTTAGAGTTCATGTATGCAAAAAAAAATTTGGAAATTATTTCACGCACTAAAATGAACTCCAAGGTTTTGTTATCCATGTTTGGGAGATTCTACTAGTACGACCCCTAATAATAATCTTGGTGGAATTTTATAGGAAAGGGACTTGTAACTGATTCTAACATGCTTTAAATGTGGTGGATATGCATGCTAGAAACATGTTGACGATGCAAGTGGACCTAATGATCCAAAAATTTCCAGGAGTGGAAAAAATCAAATTCTCAAGTGGTTGGATATTTACCAGAGCCAAACAACCCACTTTTTGCCTATCCTTAAAAATCACAGATACTTTTAGGAACTATCTCTCTCAGCATGTGTGCATTTCCATCTTGGATGGTCAAATTTCTTTTCAGATCCAACTTGAGCTTTCACACTCCCCTTTTTCCACGTAAACAAAAAAGACATTAAGGCATAACAAAATAAAAATTTTAGACGTCATGTATGCAAAAAAAAATTTGAAAATTATTTCACGCACTTAAAATGAACTCCAAGGTTTTGTTATCCATGTTTGGGAGATTCCACTAGTACAACCCCTAAATAAGCTTAGTGGAATTTTATAGGAAAGGGACTTGTAACTGATCCGAACATGGTTTAAATGTGGTGGATATGAATGCCAGAAACATGTTGAGGATGCAAGTGGACCTAATGATCCAAAAATTTCAAGGAGTGGAAAAAATCAAATTCTCAAGTGGTTGGATATTTACCAGAGCCAAACAACCCACTTTTTGCCTATCCTTAAAAATCACAGATACTTTTTGGAACTATCTCTCTCAGCATTTGTGCATTTCCATCTTGGATGCTGAAATTTGTTTTCAGATCCAAACTTGAGTTTTCACTCTCCCATTTTCTCTCGTAAACAAAAAGATATTAAGGCATAACAAAATGAAAATTTTAGAGTTCATGTATGCAAAAAAAAATTTGGAAATTATTTCACGCACTAAAAATGAACTCCAAGGTTTTGTTATCCATGTTTGGGAGACTCCACTAGTACGACCCCTAATAATAAGCTTGGTGGAATTTTATAGGAAAGGGACTTGTAACTGATTCTAACATGCTTAAAATGTGGTGGATATGCATGCCAGAAACATGTTGAGGATACAAGCGGACCTAATGATCCAAAAATTTCCAGGAGTGGAAAAAATCAAATTCTTAAGTGGTTGGATATTTACCAGGGCCAAACAACCCACTTTTTGCCTATCCTTAAATATCACAGATACTTTTATGAACTATCTCTCTCAGCATTTGTGCATTTCCATCTTGGATGGTCAAATTTCTTTTCAGATCCAACTTGAGGTTTCACTCTCCTATTTTTTCACGTAAACAAAAAACGATATTAAGGCATAACAAAATAAAAATTTTAGACGTCATGCATGCAAAAAAAAATTTGAAAATTATTTCACGCACTAAAAATGAACTCCAAGGTTTTGTTATCCATGTTTGGGAGATTCTACTAGTACGACCCCTAATAATAATCTTGGTGGAATTTTATAGGAAAGGGACTTGTAACTGATTCTAACATGCTTTAAATGTGGTGGATATGCATGCTAGAAACATGTTGAGGATGCAAGTGGACCTAATGATCCAAAAATTTCCAGGAGTGGAAAAAATCAAATTCTCAAGTGGTTGGATATTTACCAGAGCCAAACAACCCACTTTTTGCCTATCCTTAAAAATCACAGATACTTTTTGATGCTATCTCTCTCAGCATTTGTGCATTTCCATCTTGGATGCTTAAATTTGTTTTCAGATCCAAACTTGAGTTTTCCCTCTCCCATTTTTCTCGTAAACAAAAAAGATATTTAGGCATAACAAAATGAAGATTTTAGAGTTCATGTATGCAAAAAAAAATTTAAAAATTATTTCAGGCACTAAAAATGAACTCTAAAGTTTTATTATCTAAGATTGGGATATTTCACTAGTACAACCCCTAATAATATGCTGGGTGGAATTTTAAAGAAAAGGGACTTGTAACTGATCCTAACATGCTTTAAATGTGGTGGATATGCATGCCAGAAACATGTTGAGGATGCAAGTGGACCTAATGATCAAAATTTCAAGGAGTGGAAAAAAATCAAATTCTCAAGTGGTTGGATATTTTACCAGAGCATAACAACCTACTTGTTGCCTATCCTTAAAAATCACGGATACCTTTTGGAACTATCTCCCTCAGTATTTGTGCATTTCCATGTTGGATGCTCAAATTTGTTTTCAGATCCAAACTTGAGTTTTCCCTCTCCCATTTTCTCTCGTAATCGAAAAAGATATTAAGGCATAACAAAATGAAAATTTTAGAGTTCATGTATGCAAAAAAAAATTTGGAAATTATTTCACGCACTAAAATGAACTCCAAGGTTTTGTTATCCATGTTTGGGAGATTCTACTAGTACGACCCCTAATAATAATCTTGGTGGAATTTTATAGGAAAGGGACTTGTAACTGATTCTAACATGCTTTAAATGTGGTGGATATGCATGCTAGAAACATGTTGACGATGCAAGTGGACCTAATGATCCAAAAATTTCCAGGAGTGGAAAAAATCAAATTCTCAAGTGGTTGGATATTTACCAGAGCCAAACAACCCACTTTTTGCCTATCCTTAAAAATCACAGATACTTTTTGATGCTATCTCTCTCAGCATTTGTGCATTTCCATCTTGGATGCTTAAATTTGTTTTCAGATCCAAACTTGAGTTTTCCCTCTCCCATTTTTCTCGTAAACAAAAAAGATATTTAGGCATAACAAAATGAAGATTTTAGAGTTCATGTATGCAAAAAAAAATTTAAAAATTATTTCAGGCACTAAAAATGAACTCTAAAGTTTTATTATCTAAGATTGGGATATTTCACTAGTACAACCCCTAATAATATGCTGGGTGGAATTTTAAAGAAAAGGGACTTGTAACTGATCCTAACATGCTTTAAATGTGGTGGATATGCATGCCAGAAACATGTTGAGGATGCAAGTGGACCTAATGATCAAAATTTCAAGGAGTGGAAAAAAATCAAATTCTCAAGTGGTTGGATATTTTACCAGAGCATAACAACCTACTTGTTGCCTATCCTTAAAAATCACGGATACCTTTTGGAACTATCTCCCTCAGTATTTGTGCATTTCCATGTTGGATGCTCAAATTTGTTTTCAGATCCAAACTTGAGTTTTCCCTCTCCCATTTTCTCTCGTAATCGAAAAAGATATTAAGGCATAACAAAATGAAAATTTTAGAGTTCATGTATGCAAAAAAAAATTTGGAAATTATTTCACGCACTAAAATGAACTCCAAGGTTTTGTTATCCATGTTTGGGAGATTCTACTAGTACGACCCCTAATAATAATCTTGGTGGAATTTTATAGGAAAGGGACTTGTAACTGATTCTAACATGCTTTAAATGTGGTGGATATGCATGCTAGAAACATGTTGAGGATGCAAGTGGACCTAATGATCCAAAAATTTCCAGGAGTGGAAAAAATCAAATTCTCAAGTGGTTGGATATTTACCAGAGCCAAACAACCCACTTTTTGCCTATCCTTAAAAATCACAGATACTTTTTGATGCTATCTCTCTCAGCATTTGTGCATTTCCATCTTGGATGCTTAAATTTGTTTTCAGATCCAAACTTGAGTTTTCCCTCTCCCATTTTTCTCGTAAACAAAAAAGATATTTAGGCATAACAAAATGAAGATTTTAGAGTTCATGTATGCAAAAAAAAATTTAAAAATTATTTCAGGCACTAAAAATGAACTCTAAAGTTTTATTATCTAAGATTGGGATATTTCACTAGTACAACCCCTAATAATATGCTGGGTGGAATTTTAAAGAAAAGGGACTTGTAACTGATCCTAACATGCTTTAAATGTGGTGGATATGCATGCCAGAAACATGTTGAGGATGCAAGTGGACCTAATGATCAAAATTTCAAGGAGTGGAAAAAAATCAAATTCTCAAGTGGTTGGATATTTTACCAGAGCATAACAACCTACTTGTTGCCTATCCTTAAAAATCACGGATACCTTTTGGAACTATCTCCCTCAGTATTTGTGCATTTCCATCTTGGATGCTCAAATTTGTTTTCAGATCCAAACTTGAGTTTTCCCTCTCCCATTTTCTCTCGTATTCGAAAAAGATATTAAGGCATAACAAAATGAAAATTTTAGAGTTCATGTATGCAAAAAAAAATTTGGAAATTATTTCACGCACTAAAATGAACTCCAAGGTTTTGTTATCCATGTTTGGGAGATTCGACTAGTACGACCCCTAATAATAATCTTGGTGGAATTTTATAGGAAAGGGACTTGTAACTGATTCTAACATGCTTTAAATGTGGTGGATATGCATGCTAGAAACATGTTGAGGATGCAAGTGGACCTAATGATCCAAAAATTTCCAGGAGTGGAAAAAATCAAATTCTCAAGTGGTTGGATATTTACCAGAGCCAAACAACCCACTTTTTGCCTATCCTTAAAAATCACAGATACTTTTAGGAACTATCTCTCTCAGCATGTGTGCATTTCCATCTTGGAGGGTCAAATTTCTTTTCAGATCCAACTTGAGCTTTCACACTCCCCTTTTTCCACGTAAACAAAAAAGACATTAAGGCATAACAAAATAAAAATTTTAGACGTCATGTATGCAAAAAAAAATTTGAAAATTATTTCACGCACTTAAAATGAACTCCAAGGTTTTGTTATCCATGTTTGGGAGATTCCACTAGTACAACCCCTAAATAAGCTTAGTGGAATTTTATAGGAAAGGGACTTGTAACTGATCCGAACATGGTTTAAATGTGGTGGATATGAATGCCAGAAACATGTTGAGGATGCAAGTGGACCTAATGATCCAAAAATTTCAAGGAGTGGAAAAAATCAAATTCTCAAGTGGTTGGATATTTACCAGAGCCAAACAACCCACTTTTTGCCTATCCTTAAAAATCACAGATACTTTTTGGAACTATCTCTCTCAGCATTTGTGCATTTCCATCTTGGATGCTGAAATTTGTTTTCAGATCCAAACTTGAGTTTTCACTCTCCCATTTTCTCTCGTAAACAAAAAGATATTAAGGCATAACAAAATGAAAATTTTAGAGTTCATGTATGCAAAAAAAAATTTGGAAATTATTTCACGCACTAAAAATGAACTCCAAGGTTTTGTTATCCATGTTTGGGAGACTCCACTAGTACGACCCCTAATAATAAGCTTGGTGGAATTTTATAGGAAAGGGACTTGTAACTGATTCTAACATGCTTAAAATGTGGTGGATATGCATGCCAGAAACATGTTGAGGATACAAGCGGACCTAATGATCCAAAAATTTCCAGGAGTGGAAAAAATCAAATTCTTAAGTGGTTGGATATTTACCAGGGCCAAACAACCCACTTTTTGCCTATCCTTAAATATCACAGATACTTTTATGAACTATCTCTCTCAGCATTTGTGCATTTCCATCTTGGATGGTCAAATTTCTTTTCAGATCCAACTTGAGGTTTCACTCTCCTATTTTTTCACGTAAACAAAAAACGATATTAAGGCATAACAAAATGAAAATTTTAGAGTTCATGCATGCAAAAAAAAATTTGGAAATTATTTCACGCACTAAAAATGAACTCCAAGGTTTTGTTATCCATGTTTGGGAGATTCTACTAGTACGACCCCTAATAATAATCTTGGTGGAATTTTATAGGAAAGGGACTTGTAACTGATTCTAACATGCTTTAAATGTGGTGGATATGCATGCTAGAAACATGTTGAGGATGCAAGTGGACCTAATGATCCAAAAATTTCCAGGAGTGGAAAAAATCAAATTCTCAAGTGGTTGGATATTTACCAGAGCCAAACAACCCACTTTTTGCCTATCCTTAAAAATCACAGATACTTTTTGATGCTATCTCTCTCAGCATTTGTGCATTTCCATCTTGGATGCTTAAATTTGTTTTCAGATCCAAACTTGAGTTTTCCCTCTCCCATTTTTCTCGTAAACAAAAAAGATATTTAGGCATAACAAAATGAAGATTTTAGAGTTCATGTATGCAAAAAAAAATTTAAAAATTATTTCAGGCACTAAAAATGAACTCTAAAGTTTTATTATCTAAGATTGGGATATTTCACTAGTACAACCCCTAATAATATGCTGGGTGGAATTTTAAAGAAAAGGGACTTGTAACTGATCCTAACATGCTTTAAATGTGGTGGATATGCATGCCAGAAACATGTTGAGGATGCAAGTGGACCTAATGATCAAAATTTCAAGGAGTGGAAAAAAATCAAATTCTCAAGTGGTTGGATATTTTACCAGAGCATAACAACCTACTTGTTGCCTATCCTTAAAAATCACGGATACCTTTTGGAACTATCTCCCTCAGTATTTGTGCATTTCCATGTTGGATGCTCAAATTTGTTTTCAGATCCAAACTTGAGTTTTCCCTCTCCCATTTTCTCTCGTAATCGAAAAAGATATTAAGGCATAACAAAATGAAAATTTTAGAGTTCATGTATGCAAAAAAAAATTTGGAAATTATTTCACGCACTAAAATGAACTCCAAGGTTTTGTTATCCATGTTTGGGAGATTCTACTAGTACGACCCCTAATAATAATCTTGGTGGAATTTTATAGGAAAGGGACTTGTAACTGATTCTAACATGCTTTAAATGTGGTGGATATGCATGCTAGAAACATGTTGAGGATGCAAGTGGACCTAATGATCCAAAAATTTCCAGGAGTGGAAAAAATCAAATTCTCAAGTGGTTGGATATTTACCAGAGCCAAACAACCCACTTTTTGCCTATCCTTAAAAATCACAGATACTTTTAGGAACTATCTCTCTCAGCATGTGTGCATTTCCATCTTGGATGGTCAAATTTCTTTTCAGATCCAACTTGAGCTTTCACACTCCCCTTTTTCCACGTAAACAAAAAAGACATTAAGGCATAACAAAATAAAAATTTTAGACGTCATGTATGCAAAAAAAAATTTGAAAATTATTTCACGCACTTAAAATGAACTCCAAGGTTTTGTTATCCATGTTTGGGAGATTCCACTAGTACAACCCCTAAATAAGCTTAGTGGAATTTTATAGGAAAGGGACTTGTAACTGATCCGAACATGGTTTAAATGTGGTGGATATGAATGCCAGAAACATGTTGAGGATGCAAGTGGACCTAATGATCCAAAAATTTCAAGGAGTGGAAAAAATCAAATTCTCAAGTGGTTGGATATTTACCAGAGCCAAACAACCCACTTTTTGCCTATCCTTAAAAATCACAGATACTTTTTGGAACTATCTCTCTCAGCATTTGTGCATTTCCATCTTGGATGCTGAAATTTGTTTTCAGATCCAAACTTGAGTTTTCACTCTCCCATTTTCTCTCGTAAACAAAAAGATATTAAGGCATAACAAAATGAAAATTTTAGAGTTCATGTATGCAAAAAAAAATTTGGAAATTATTTCACGCACTAAAAATGAACTCCAAGGTTTTGTTATCCATGTTTGGGAGACTCCACTAGTACGACCCCTAATAATAAGCTTGGTGGAATTTTATAGGAAAGGGACTTGTAACTGATTCTAACATGCTTAAAATGTGGTGGATATGCATGCCAGAAACATGTTGAGGATACAAGCGGACCTAATGATCCAAAAATTTCCAGGAGTGGAAAAAATCAAATTCTTAAGTGGTTGGATATTTACCAGGGCCAAACAACCCACTTTTTGCCTATCCTTAAATATCACAGATACTTTTATGAACTATCTCTCTCAGCATTTGTGCATTTCCATCTTGGATGGTCAAATTTCTTTTCAGATCCAACTTGAGGTTTCACTCTCCTATTTTTTCACGTAAACAAAAAACGATATTAAGGCATAACAAAATAAAAATTTTAGACGTCATGCGTGCAAAAAAAAATTTGAAAATTATTTCACGCACTAAAAATGAACTCCAAGGTTTTGTTATCCATGTTTGGGAGATTCTACTAGTACGACCCCTAATAATAATCTTGGTGGAATTTTATAGGAAAGGGACTTGTAACTGATTCTAACATGCTTTAAATGTGGTGGATATGCATGCTAGAAACATGTTGAGGATGCAAGTGGACCTAATGATCCAAAAATTTCCAGGAGTGGAAAAAATCAAATTCTCAAGTGGTTGGATATTTACCAGAGCCAAACAACCCACTTTTTGCCTATCCTTAAAAATCACAGATACTTTTTGATGCTATCTCTCTCAGCATTTGTGCATTTCCATCTTGGATGCTTAAATTTGTTTTCAGATCCAAACTTGAGTTTTCCCTCTCCCATTTTTCTCGTAAACAAAAAAGATATTTAGGCATAACAAAATGAAGATTTTAGAGTTCATGTATGCAAAAAAAAATTTAAAAATTATTTCAGGCACTAAAAATGAACTCTAAAGTTTTATTATCTAAGATTGGGATATTTCACTAGTACAACCCCTAATAATATGCTGGGTGGAATTTTAAAGAAAAGGGACTTGTAACTGATCCTAACATGCTTTAAATGTGGTGGATATGCATGCCAGAAACATGTTGAGGATGCAAGTGGACCTAATGATCAAAATTTCAAGGAGTGGAAAAAAATCAAATTCTCAAGTGGTTGGATATTTTACCAGAGCATAACAACCTACTTGTTGCCTATCCTTAAAAATCACGGATACCTTTTGGAACTATCTCCCTCAGTATTTGTGCATTTCCATGTTGGATGCTCAAATTTGTTTTCAGATCCAAACTTGAGTTTTCCCTCTCCCATTTTCTCTCGTAATCGAAAAAGATATTAAGGCATAACAAAATGAAAATTTTAGAGTTCATGTATGCAAAAAAAAATTTGGAAATTATTTCACGCACTAAAATGAACTCCAAGGTTTTGTTATCCATGTTTGGGAGATTCTACTAGTACGACCCCTAATAATAATCTTGGTGGAATTTTATAGGAAAGGGACTTGTAACTGATTCTAACATGCTTTAAATGTGGTGGATATGCATGCTAGAAACATGTTGACGATGCAAGTGGACCTAATGATCCAAAAATTTCCAGGAGTGGAAAAAATCAAATTCTCAAGTGGTTGGATATTTACCAGAGCCAAACAACCCACTTTTTGCCTATCCTTAAAAATCACAGATACTTTTTGATGCTATCTCTCTCAGCATTTGTGCATTTCCATCTTGGATGCTTAAATTTGTTTTCAGATCCAAACTTGAGTTTTCCCTCTCCCATTTTTCTCGTAAACAAAAAAGATATTTAGGCATAACAAAATGAAGATTTTAGAGTTCATGTATGCAAAAAAAAATTTAAAAATTATTTCAGGCACTAAAAATGAACTCTAAAGTTTTATTATCTAAGATTGGGATATTTCACTAGTACAACCCCTAATAATATGCTGGGTGGAATTTTAAAGAAAAGGGACTTGTAACTGATCCTAACATGCTTTAAATGTGGTGGATATGCATGCCAGAAACATGTTGAGGATGCAAGTGGACCTAATGATCAAAATTTCAAGGAGTGGAAAAAAATCAAATTCTCAAGTGGTTGGATATTTTACCAGAGCATAACAACCTACTTGTTGCCTATCCTTAAAAATCACGGATACCTTTTGGAACTATCTCCCTCAGTATTTGTGCATTTCCATGTTGGATGCTCAAATTTGTTTTCAGATCCAAACTTGAGTTTTCCCTCTCCCATTTTCTCTCGTAATCGAAAAAGATATTAAGGCATAACAAAATGAAAATTTTAGAGTTCATGTATGCAAAAAAAAATTTGGAAATTATTTCACGCACTAAAATGAACTCCAAGGTTTTGTTATCCATGTTTGGGAGATTCTACTAGTACGACCCCTAATAATAATCTTGGTGGAATTTTATAGGAAAGGGACTTGTAACTGATTCGAACATGGTTTAAATGTGGTGGATATGCATGCTAGAAACATGTTGAGGATGCAAGTGGACCTAATGATCCAAAAATTTCCAGGAGTGGAAAAAATCAAATTCTCAAGTGGTTGGATATTTACCAGAGCCAAACAACCCACTTTTTGCCTATCCTTAAAAATCACAGATACTTTTTGATGCTATCTCTCTCAGCATTTGTGCATTTCCATCTTGGATGCTTAAATTTGTTTTCAGATCCAAACTTGAGTTTTCCCTCTCCCATTTTTCTCGTAAACAAAAAAGATATTTAGGCATAACAAAATGAAGATTTTAGAGTTCATGTATGCAAAAAAAAATTTAAAAATTATTTCAGGCACTAAAAATGAACTCTAAAGTTTTATTATCTAAGATTGGGATATTTCACTAGTACAACCCCTAATAATATGCTGGGTGGAATTTTAAAGAAAAGGGACTTGTAACTGATCCTAACATGCTTTAAATGTGGTGGATATGCATGCCAGAAACATGTTGAGGATGCAAGTGGACCTAATGATCAAAATTTCAAGGAGTGGAAAAAAATCAAATTCTCAAGTGGTTGGATATTTTACCAGAGCATAACAACCTACTTGTTGCCTATCCTTAAAAATCACGGATACCTTTTGGAACTATCTCCCTCAGTATTTGTGCATTTCCATGTTGGATGCTCAAATTTGTTTTCAGATCCAAACTTGAGTTTTCCCTCTCCCATTTTCTCTCGTAATCGAAAAAGATATTAAGGCATAACAAAATGAAAATTTTAGAGTTCATGTATGCAAAAAAAAATTTGGAAATTATTTCACGCACTAAAATGAACTCCAAGGTTTTGTTATCCATGTTTGGGAGATTCTACTAGTACGACCCCTAATAATAATCTTGGTGGAATTTTATAGGAAAGGGACTTGTAACTGATTCTAACATGCTTTAAATGTGGTGGATATGCATGCTAGAAACATGTTGAGGATGCAAGTGGACCTAATGATCCAAAAATTTCCAGGAGTGGAAAAAATCAAATTCTCAAGTGGTTGGATATTTACCAGAGCCAAACAACCCACTTTTTGCCTATCCTTAAAAATCACAGATACTTTTTGATGCTATCTCTCTCAGCATTTGTGCATTTCCATCTTGGATGCTTAAATTTGTTTTCAGATCCAAACTTGAGTTTTCCCTCTCCCATTTTTCTCGTAAACAAAAAAGATATTTAGGCATAACAAAATGAAGATTTTAGAGTTCATGTATGCAAAAAAAAATTTAAAAATTATTTCAGGCACTAAAAATGAACTCTAAAGTTTTATTATCTAAGATTGGGATATTTCACTAGTACAACCCCTAATAATATGCTGGGTGGAATTTTAAAGAAAAGGGACTTGTAACTGATCCTAACATGCTTTAAATGTGGTGGATATGCATGCCAGAAACATGTTGAGGATGCAAGTGGACCTAATGATCAAAATTTCAAGGAGTGGAAAAAAATCAAATTCTCAAGTGGTTGGATATTTTACCAGAGCATAACAACCTACTTGTTGCCTATCCTTAAAAATCACGGATACCTTTTGGAACTATCTCCCTCAGTATTTGTGCATTTCCATCTTGGATGCTCAAATTTGTTTTCAGATCCAAACTTGAGTTTTCCCTCTCCCATTTTCTCTCGTATTCGAAAAAGATATTAAGGCATAACAAAATGAAAATTTTAGAGTTCATGTATGCAAAAAAAAATTTGGAAATTATTTCACGCACTAAAATGAACTCCAAGGTTTTGTTATCCATGTTTGGGAGATTCGACTAGTACGACCCCTAATAATAATCTTGGTGGAATTTTATAGGAAAGGGACTTGTAACTGATTCTAACATGCTTTAAATGTGGTGGATATGCATGCTAGAAACATGTTGAGGATGCAAGTGGACCTAATGATCCAAAAATTTCCAGGAGTGGAAAAAATCAAATTCTCAAGTGGTTGGATATTTACCAGAGCCAAACAACCCACTTTTTGCCTATCCTTAAAAATCACAGATACTTTTAGGAACTATCTCTCTCAGCATGTGTGCATTTCCATCTTGGAGGGTCAAATTTCTTTTCAGATCCAACTTGAGCTTTCACACTCCCCTTTTTCCACGTAAACAAAAAAGACATTAAGGCATAACAAAATAAAAATTTTAGACGTCATGTATGCAAAAAAAAATTTGAAAATTATTTCACGCACTTAAAATGAACTCCAAGGTTTTGTTATCCATGTTTGGGAGATTCCACTAGTACAACCCCTAAATAAGCTTAGTGGAATTTTATAGGAAAGGGACTTGTAACTGATCCGAACATGGTTTAAATGTGGTGGATATGAATGCCAGAAACATGTTGAGGATGCAAGTGGACCTAATGATCCAAAAATTTCAAGGAGTGGAAAAAATCAAATTCTCAAGTGGTTGGATATTTACCAGAGCCAAACAACCCACTTTTTGCCTATCCTTAAAAATCACAGATACTTTTTGGAACTATCTCTCTCAGCATTTGTGCATTTCCATCTTGGATGCTGAAATTTGTTTTCAGATCCAAACTTGAGTTTTCACTCTCCCATTTTCTCTCGTAAACAAAAAGATATTAAGGCATAACAAAATGAAAATTTTAGAGTTCATGTATGCAAAAAAAAATTTGGAAATTATTTCACGCACTAAAAATGAACTCCAAGGTTTTGTTATCCATGTTTGGGAGACTCCACTAGTACGACCCCTAATAATAAGCTTGGTGGAATTTTATAGGAAAGGGACTTGTAACTGATTCTAACATGCTTAAAATGTGGTGGATATGCATGCCAGAAACATGTTGAGGATACAAGCGGACCTAATGATCCAAAAATTTCCAGGAGTGGAAAAAATCAAATTCTTAAGTGGTTGGATATTTACCAGGGCCAAACAACCCACTTTTTGCCTATCCTTAAATATCACAGATACTTTTATGAACTATCTCTCTCAGCATTTGTGCATTTCCATCTTGGATGGTCAAATTTCTTTTCAGATCCAACTTGAGGTTTCACTCTCCTATTTTTTCACGTAAACAAAAAACGATATTAAGGCATAACAAAATGAAAATTTTAGAGTTCATGCATGCAAAAAAAAATTTGGAAATTATTTCACGCACTAAAAATGAACTCCAAGGTTTTGTTATCCATGTTTGGGAGATTCTACTAGTACGACCCCTAATAATAATCTTGGTGGAATTTTATAGGAAAGGGACTTGTAACTGATTCTAACATGCTTTAAATGTGGTGGATATGCATGCTAGAAACATGTTGAGGATGCAAGTGGACCTAATGATCCAAAAATTTCCAGGAGTGGAAAAAATCAAATTCTCAAGTGGTTGGATATTTACCAGAGCCAAACAACCCACTTTTTGCCTATCCTTAAAAATCACAGATACTTTTTGATGCTATCTCTCTCAGCATTTGTGCATTTCCATCTTGGATGCTTAAATTTGTTTTCAGATCCAAACTTGAGTTTTCCCTCTCCCATTTTTCTCGTAAACAAAAAAGATATTTAGGCATAACAAAATGAAGATTTTAGAGTTCATGTATGCAAAAAAAAATTTAAAAATTATTTCAGGCACTAAAAATGAACTCTAAAGTTTTATTATCTAAGATTGGGATATTTCACTAGTACAACCCCTAATAATATGCTGGGTGGAATTTTAAAGAAAAGGGACTTGTAACTGATCCTAACATGCTTTAAATGTGGTGGATATGCATGCCAGAAACATGTTGAGGATGCAAGTGGACCTAATGATCAAAATTTCAAGGAGTGGAAAAAAATCAAATTCTCAAGTGGTTGGATATTTTACCAGAGCATAACAACCTACTTGTTGCCTATCCTTAAAAATCACGGATACCTTTTGGAACTATCTCCCTCAGTATTTGTGCATTTCCATGTTGGATGCTCAAATTTGTTTTCAGATCCAAACTTGAGTTTTCCCTCTCCCATTTTCTCTCGTAATCGAAAAAGATATTAAGGCATAACAAAATGAAAATTTTAGAGTTCATGTATGCAAAAAAAAATTTGGAAATTATTTCACGCACTAAAATGAACTCCAAGGTTTTGTTATCCATGTTTGGGAGATTCTACTAGTACGACCCCTAATAATAATCTTGGTGGAATTTTATAGGAAAGGGACTTGTAACTGATTCTAACATGCTTTAAATGTGGTGGATATGCATGCTAGAAACATGTTGAGGATGCAAGTGGACCTAATGATCCAAAAATTTCCAGGAGTGGAAAAAATCAAATTCTCAAGTGGTTGGATATTTACCAGAGCCAAACAACCCACTTTTTGCCTATCCTTAAAAATCACAGATACTTTTAGGAACTATCTCTCTCAGCATGTGTGCATTTCCATCTTGGATGGTCAAATTTCTTTTCAGATCCAACTTGAGCTTTCACACTCCCCTTTTTCCACGTAAACAAAAAAGACATTAAGGCATAACAAAATAAAAATTTTAGACGTCATGTATGCAAAAAAAAATTTGAAAATTATTTCACGCACTTAAAATGAACTCCAAGGTTTTGTTATCCATGTTTGGGAGATTCCACTAGTACAACCCCTAAATAAGCTTAGTGGAATTTTATAGGAAAGGGACTTGTAACTGATCCGAACATGGTTTAAATGTGGTGGATATGAATGCCAGAAACATGTTGAGGATGCAAGTGGACCTAATGATCCAAAAATTTCAAGGAGTGGAAAAAATCAAATTCTCAAGTGGTTGGATATTTACCAGAGCCAAACAACCCACTTTTTGCCTATCCTTAAAAATCACAGATACTTTTTGGAACTATCTCTCTCAGCATTTGTGCATTTCCATCTTGGATGCTGAAATTTGTTTTCAGATCCAAACTTGAGTTTTCACTCTCCCATTTTCTCTCGTAAACAAAAAGATATTAAGGCATAACAAAATGAAAATTTTAGAGTTCATGTATGCAAAAAAAAATTTGGAAATTATTTCACGCACTAAAAATGAACTCCAAGGTTTTGTTATCCATGTTTGGGAGACTCCACTAGTACGACCCCTAATAATAAGCTTGGTGGAATTTTATAGGAAAGGGACTTGTAACTGATTCTAACATGCTTAAAATGTGGTGGATATGCATGCCAGAAACATGTTGAGGATACAAGCGGACCTAATGATCCAAAAATTTCCAGGAGTGGAAAAAATCAAATTCTTAAGTGGTTGGATATTTACCAGGGCCAAACAACCCACTTTTTGCCTATCCTTAAATATCACAGATACTTTTATGAACTATCTCTCTCAGCATTTGTGCATTTCCATCTTGGATGGTCAAATTTCTTTTCAGATCCAACTTGAGGTTTCACTCTCCTATTTTTTCACGTAAACAAAAAACGATATTAAGGCATAACAAAATGAAAATTTTAGAGTTCATGCATGCAAAAAAAAATTTGAAAATTATTTCACGCACTAAAAATGAACTCCAAGGTTTTGTTATCCATGTTTGGGAGATTCTACTAGTACGACCCCTAATAATAATCTTGGTGGAATTTTATAGGAAAGGGACTTGTAACTGATTCTAACATGCTTTAAATGTGGTGGATATGCATGCTAGAAACATGTTGAGGATGCAAGTGGACCTAATGATCCAAAAATTTCCAGGAGTGGAAAAAATCAAATTCTCAAGTGGTTGGATATTTACCAGAGCCAAACAACCCACTTTTTGCCTATCCTTAAAAATCACAGATACTTTTTGATGCTATCTCTCTCAGCATTTGTGCATTTCCATCTTGGATGCTTAAATTTGTTTTCAGATCCAAACTTGAGTTTTCCCTCTCCCATTTTTCTCGTAAACAAAAAAGATATTTAGGCATAACAAAATGAAGATTTTAGAGTTCATGTATGCAAAAAAAAATTTAAAAATTATTTCAGGCACTAAAAATGAACTCTAAAGTTTTATTATCTAAGATTGGGATATTTCACTAGTACAACCCCTAATAATATGCTGGGTGGAATTTTAAAGAAAAGGGACTTGTAACTGATCCTAACATGCTTTAAATGTGGTGGATATGCATGCCAGAAACATGTTGAGGATGCAAGTGGACCTAATGATCAAAATTTCAAGGAGTGGAAAAAAATCAAATTCTCAAGTGGTTGGATATTTTACCAGAGCATAACAACCTACTTGTTGCCTATCCTTAAAAATCACGGATACCTTTTGGAACTATCTCCCTCAGTATTTGTGCATTTCCATGTTGGATGCTCAAATTTGTTTTCAGATCCAAACTTGAGTTTTCCCTCTCCCATTTTCTCTCGTAATCGAAAAAGATATTAAGGCATAACAAAATGAAAATTTTAGAGTTCATGTATGCAAAAAAAAATTTGGAAATTATTTCACGCACTAAAATGAACTCCAAGGTTTTGTTATCCATGTTTGGGAGATTCTACTAGTACGACCCCTAATAATAATCTTGGTGGAATTTTATAGGAAAGGGACTTGTAACTGATTCTAACATGCTTTAAATGTGGTGGATATGCATGCTAGAAACATGTTGACGATGCAAGTGGACCTAATGATCCAAAAATTTCCAGGAGTGGAAAAAATCAAATTCTCAAGTGGTTGGATATTTACCAGAGCCAAACAACCCACTTTTTGCCTATCCTTAAAAATCACAGATACTTTTAGGAACTATCTCTCTCAGCATTTGTGCATTTCCATCTTGGATGGTCAAATTTCTTTTCAGATCCAACTTGAGCTTTCACACTCCCCTTTTTCCACGTAAACAAAAAAGACATTAAGGCATAACAAAATAAAAATTTTAGACGTCATGTATGCAAAAAAAAATTTGAAAATTATTTCACGCCCTTAAAATGAACTCCAAGGTTTTGTTATCCATGTTTGGGAGATTCCACTAGTACAACCCCTAAATAAGCTTAGTGGAATTTTATAGGAAAGGGACTTGTAACTGATCCGAACATGGTTTAAATGTGGTGGATATGAATGCCAGAAACATGTTGAGGATGCAAGTGGACCTAATGATCCAAAAATTTCAAGGAGTGGAAAAAATCAAATTCTCAAGTGGTTGGATATTTACCAGAGCCAAACAACCCACTTTTTGCCTATCCTTAAAAATCACAGATACTTTTTGGAACTATCTCTCTCAGCATTTGTGCATTTCCATCTTGGATGCTGAAATTTGTTTTCAGATCCAAACTTGAGTTTTCACTCTCCCATTTTCTCTCGTAAACAAAAAGATATTAAGGCATAACAAAATGAAAATTTTAGAGTTCATGTATGCAAAAAAAAATTTGGAAATTATTTCACGCACTAAAAATGAACTCCAAGGTTTTGTTATCCATGTTTGGGAGACTCCACTAGTACGACCCCTAATAATAAGCTTGGTGGAATTTTATAGGAAAGGGACTTGTAACTGATTCTAACATGCTTAAAATGTGGTGGATATGCATGCCAGAAACATGTTGAGGATACAAGCGGACCTAATGATCCAAAAATTTCCAGGAGTGGAAAAAATCAAATTCTTAAGTGGTTGGATATTTACCAGGGCCAAACAACCCACTTTTTGCCTATCCTTAAATATCACAGATACTTTTATGAACTATCTCTCTCAGCATTTGTGCATTTCCATCTTGGATGGTCAAATTTCTTTTCAGATCCAACTTGAGGTTTCACTCTCCTATTTTTTCACGTAAACAAAAAACGATATTAAGGCATAACAAAATAAAAATTTTAGACGTCATGCATGCAAAAAAAAATTTGAAAATTATTTCACGCACTAAAAATGAACTCCAAGGTTTTGTTATCCATGTTTGGGAGATTCTACTAGTACGACCCCTAATAATAATCTTGGTGGAATTTTATAGGAAAGGGACTTGTAACTGATTCTAACATGCTTTAAATGTGGTGGATATGCATGCTAGAAACATGTTGAGGATGCAAGTGGACCTAATGATCCAAAAATTTCCAGGAGTGGAAAAAATCAAATTCTCAAGTGGTTGGATATTTACCAGAGCCAAACAACCCACTTTTTGCCTATCCTTAAAAATCACAGATACTTTTTGATGCTATCTCTCTCAGCATTTGTGCATTTCCATCTTGGATGCTTAAATTTGTTTTCAGATCCAAACTTGAGTTTTCCCTCTCCCATTTTTCTCGTAAACAAAAAAGATATTTAGGCATAACAAAATGAAGATTTTAGAGTTCATGTATGCAAAAAAAAATTTAAAAATTATTTCAGGCACTAAAAATGAACTCTAAAGTTTTATTATCTAAGATTGGGATATTTCACTAGTACAACCCCTAATAATATGCTGGGTGGAATTTTAAAGAAAAGGGACTTGTAACTGATCCTAACATGCTTTAAATGTGGTGGATATGCATGCCAGAAACATGTTGAGGATGCAAGTGGACCTAATGATCAAAATTTCAAGGAGTGGAAAAAAATCAAATTCTCAAGTGGTTGGATATTTTACCAGAGCATAACAACCTACTTGTTGCCTATCCTTAAAAATCACGGATACCTTTTGGAACTATCTCCCTCAGTATTTGTGCATTTCCATGTTGGATGCTCAAATTTGTTTTCAGATCCAAACTTGAGTTTTCCCTCTCCCATTTTCTCTCGTAATCGAAAAAGATATTAAGGCATAACAAAATGAAAATTTTAGAGTTCATGTATGCAAAAAAAAATTTGGAAATTATTTCACGCACTAAAATGAACTCCAAGGTTTTGTTATCCATGTTTGGGAGATTCGACTAGTACGACCCCTAATAATAATCTTGGTGGAATTTTATAGGAAAGGGACTTGTAACTGATTCTAACATGCTTTAAATGTGGTGGATATGCATGCTAGAAACATGTTGAGGATGCAAGTGGACCTAATGATCCAAAAATTTCCAGGAGTGGAAAAAATCAAATTCTCAAGTGGTTGGATATTTACCAGAGCCAAACAACCCACTTTTTGCCTATCCTTAAAAATCACAGATACTTTTAGGAACTATCTCTCTCAGCATTTGTGCATTTCCATCTTGGATGGTCAAATTTCTTTTCAGATCCAACTTGAGCTTTCACACTCCCCTTTTTCCACGTAAACAAAAAAGACATTAAGGCATAACAAAATAAAAATTTTAGACGTCATGTATGCAAAAAAAAATTTGAAAATTATTTCACGCACTTAAAATGAACTCCAAGGTTTTGTTATCCATGTTTGGGAGATTCCACTAGTACAACCCCTAAATAAGCTTAGTGGAATTTTATAGGAAAGGGACTTGTAACTGATCCGAACATGGTTTAAATGTGGTGGATATGAATGCCAGAAACATGTTGAGGATGCAAGTGGACCTAATGATCCAAAAATTTCAAGGAGTGGAAAAAATCAAATTCTCAAGTGGTTGGATATTTACCAGAGCCAAACAACCCACTTTTTGCCTATCCTTAAAAATCACAGATACTTTTTGGAACTATCTCTCTCAGCATTTGTGCATTTCCATCTTGGATGCTGAAATTTGTTTTCAGATCCAAACTTGAGTTTTCACTCTCCCATTTTCTCTCGTAAACAAAAAGATATTAAGGCATAACAAAATGAAAATTTTAGAGTTCATGTATGCAAAAAAAAATTTGGAAATTATTTCACGCACTAAAAATGAACTCCAAGGTTTTGTTATCCATGTTTGGGAGACTCCACTAGTACGACCCCTAATAATAAGCTTGGTGGAATTTTATAGGAAAGGGACTTGTAACTGATTCTAACATGCTTAAAATGTGGTGGATATGCATGCCAGAAACATGTTGAGGATACAAGCGGACCTAATGATCCAAAAATTTCCAGGAGTGGAAAAAATCAAATTCTTAAGTGGTTGGATATTTACCAGGGCCAAACAACCCACTTTTTGCCTATCCTTAAATATCACAGATACTTTTATGAACTATCTCTCTCAGCATTTGTGCATTTCCATCTTGGATGGTCAAATTTCTTTTCAGATCCAACTTGAGGTTTCACTCTCCTATTTTTTCACGTAAACAAAAAACGATATTAAGGCATAACAAAATAAAAATTTTAGAGTTCATGCATGCAAAAAAAAATTTGAAAATTATTTCACGCACTAAAAATGAACTCCAAGGTTTTGTTATCCATGTTTGGGAGATTCTACTAGTACGACCCCTAATAATAATCTTGGTGGAATTTTATAGGAAAGGGACTTGTAACTGATTCTAACATGCTTTAAATGTGGTGGATATGCATGCTAGAAACATGTTGAGGATGCAAGTGGACCTAATGATCCAAAAATTTCCAGGAGTGGAAAAAATCAAATTCTCAAGTGGTTGGATATTTACCAGAGCCAAACAACCCACTTTTTGCCTATCCTTAAAAATCACAGATACTTTTTGATGCTATCTCTCTCAGCATTTGTGCATTTCCATCTTGGATGCTTAAATTTGTTTTCAGATCCAAACTTGAGTTTTCCCTCTCCCATTTTTCTCGTAAACAAAAAAGATATTTAGGCATAACAAAATGAAGATTTTAGAGTTCATGTATGCAAAAAAAAATTTAAAAATTATTTCAGGCACTAAAAATGAACTCTAAAGTTTTATTATCTAAGATTGGGATATTTCACTAGTACAACCCCTAATAATATGCTGGGTGGAATTTTAAAGAAAAGGGACTTGTAACTGATCCTAACATGCTTTAAATGTGGTGGATATGCATGCCAGAAACATGTTGAGGATGCAAGTGGACCTAATGATCAAAATTTCAAGGAGTGGAAAAAAATCAAATTCTCAAGTGGTTGGATATTTTACCAGAGCATAACAACCTACTTGTTGCCTATCCTTAAAAATCACGGATACCTTTTGGAACTATCTCCCTCAGTATTTGTGCATTTCCATGTTGGATGCTCAAATTTGTTTTCAGATCCAAACTTGAGTTTTCCCTCTCCCATTTTCTCTCGTAATCGAAAAAGATATTAAGGCATAACAAAATGAAAATTTTAGAGTTCATGTATGCAAAAAAAAATTTGGAAATTATTTCACGCACTAAAATGAACTCCAAGGTTTTGTTATCCATGTTTGGGAGATTCGACTAGTACGACCCCTAATAATAATCTTGGTGGAATTTTATAGGAAAGGGACTTGTAACTGATTCTAACATGCTTTAAATGTGGTGGATATGCATGCTAGAAACATGTTGAGGATGCAAGTGGACCTAATGATCCAAAAATTTCCAGGAGTGGAAAAAATCAAATTCTCAAGTGGTTGGATATTTACCAGAGCCAAACAACCCACTTTTTGCCTATCCTTAAAAATCACAGATACTTTTAGGAACTATCTCTCTCAGCATTTGTGCATTTCCATCTTGGATGGTCAAATTTCTTTTCAGATCCAACTTGAGCTTTCACACTCCCCTTTTTCCACGTAAACAAAAAAGACATTAAGGCATAACAAAATAAAAATTTTAGACGTCATGTATGCAAAAAAAAATTTGAAAATTATTTCACGCACTTAAAATGAACTCCAAGGTTTTGTTATCCATGTTTGGGAGATTCCACTAGTACAACCCCTAAATAAGCTTAGTGGAATTTTATAGGAAAGGGACTTGTAACTGATCCGAACATGGTTTAAATGTGGTGGATATGAATGCCAGAAACATGTTGAGGATGCAAGTGGACCTAATGATCCAAAAATTTCAAGGAGTGGAAAAAATCAAATTCTCAAGTGGTTGGATATTTACCAGAGCCAAACAACCCACTTTTTGCCTATCCTTAAAAATCACAGATACTTTTTGGAACTATCTCTCTCAGCATTTGTGCATTTCCATCTTGGATGCTGAAATTTGTTTTCAGATCCAAACTTGAGTTTTCACTCTCCCATTTTCTCTCGTAAACAAAAAGATATTAAGGCATAACAAAATGAAAATTTTAGAGTTCATGTATGCAAAAAAAAATTTGGAAATTATTTCACGCACTAAAAATGAACTCCAAGGTTTTGTTATCCATGTTTGGGAGACTCCACTAGTACGACCCCTAATAATAAGCTTGGTGGAATTTTATAGGAAAGGGACTTGTAACTGATTCTAACATGCTTAAAATGTGGTGGATATGCATGCCAGAAACATGTTGAGGATACAAGCGGACCTAATGATCCAAAAATTTCCAGGAGTGGAAAAAATCAAATTCTTAAGTGGTTGGATATTTACCAGGGCCAAACAACCCACTTTTTGCCTATCCTTAAATATCACAGATACTTTTATGAACTATCTCTCTCAGCATTTGTGCATTTCCATCTTGGATGGTCAAATTTCTTTTCAGATCCAACTTGAGGTTTCACTATCCTATTTTTTCACGTAAACAAAAAACGATATTAAGGCATAACAAAATGAAAATTTTAGAGTTCATGCATGCAAAAAAAAATTTGAAAATTATTTCACGCACTAAAAATGAACTCCAAGGTTTTGTTATCCATGTTTGGGAGATTCTACTAGTACGACCCCTAATAATAATCTTGGTGGAATTTTATAGGAAAGGGACTTGTAACTGATTCTAACATGCTTTAAATGTGGTGGATATGCATGCTAGAAACATGTTGAGGATGCAAGTGGACCTAATGATCCAAAAATTTCCAGGAGTGGAAAAAATCAAATTCTCAAGTGGTTGGATATTTACCAGAGCCAAACAACCCACTTTTTGCCTATCCTTAAAAATCACAGATACTTTTTGATGCTATCTCTCTCAGCATTTGTGCATTTCCATCTTGGATGCTTAAATTTGTTTTCAGATCCAAACTTGAGTTTTCCCTCTCCCATTTTTCTCGTAAACAAAAAAGATATTTAGGCATAACAAAATGAAGATTTTAGAGTTCATGTATGCAAAAAAAAATTTAAAAATTATTTCAGGCACTAAAAATGAACTCTAAAGTTTTATTATCTAAGATTGGGATATTTCACTAGTACAACCCCTAATAATATGCTGGGTGGAATTTTAAAGAAAAGGGACTTGTAACTGATCCTAACATGCTTTAAATGTGGTGGATATGCATGCCAGAAACATGTTGAGGATGCAAGTGGACCTAATGATCAAAATTTCAAGGAGTGGAAAAAAATCAAATTCTCAAGTGGTTGGATATTTTACCAGAGCATAACAACCTACTTGTTGCCTATCCTTAAAAATCACGGATACCTTTTGGAACTATCTCCCTCAGTATTTGTGCATTTCCATGTTGGATGCTCAAATTTGTTTTCAGATCCAAACTTGAGTTTTCCCTCTCCCATTTTCTCTCGTAATCGAAAAAGATATTAAGGCATAACAAAATGAAAATTTTAGAGTTCATGTATGCAAAAAAAAATTTGGAAATTATTTCACGCACTAAAATGAACTCCAAGGTTTTGTTATCCATGTTTGGGAGATTCTACTAGTACGACCCCTAATAATAATCTTGGTGGAATTTTATAGGAAAGGGACTTGTAACTGATTCTAACATGCTTTAAATGTGGTGGATATGCATGCTAGAAACATGTTGACGATGCAAGTGGACCTAATGATCCAAAAATTTCCAGGAGTGGAAAAAATCAAATTCTCAAGTGGTTGGATATTTACCAGAGCCAAACAACCCACTTTTTGCCTATCCTTAAAAATCACAGATACTTTTAGGAACTATCTCTCTCAGCATTTGTGCATTTCCATCTTGGATGGTCAAATTTCTTTTCAGATCCAACTTGAGCTTTCACACTCCCCTTTTTCCACGTAAACAAAAAAGACATTAAGGCATAACAAAATAAAAATTTTAGACGTCATGTATGCAAAAAAAAATTTGAAAATTATTTCACGCACTTAAAATGAACTCCAAGGTTTTGTTATCCATGTTTGGGAGATTCCACTAGTACAACCCCTAAATAAGCTTAGTGGAATTTTATAGGAAAGGGACTTGTAACTGATCCGAACATGGTTTAAATGTGGTGGATATGAATGCCAGAAACATGTTGAGGATGCAAGTGGACCTAATGATCCAAAAATTTCAAGGAGTGGAAAAAATCAAATTCTCAAGTGGTTGGATATTTACCAGAGCCAAACAACCCACTTTTTGCCTATCCTTAAAAATCACAGATACTTTTTGGAACTATCTCTCTCAGCATTTGTGCATTTCCATCTTGGATGCTGAAATTTGTTTTCAGATCCAAACTTGAGTTTTCACTCTCCCATTTTCTCTCGTAAACAAAAAGATATTAAGGCATAACAAAATGAAAATTTTAGAGTTCATGTATGCAAAAAAAAATTTGGAAATTATTTCACGCACTAAAAATGAACTCCAAGGTTTTGTTATCCATGTTTGGGAGACTCCACTAGTACGACCCCTAATAATAAGCTTGGTGGAATTTTATAGGAAAGGGACTTGTAACTGATTCTAACATGCTTAAAATGTGGTGGATATGCATGCCAGAAACATGTTGAGGATACAAGCGGACCTAATGATCCAAAAATTTCCAGGAGTGGAAAAAATCAAATTCTTAAGTGGTTGGATATTTACCAGGGCCAAACAACCCACTTTTTGCCTATCCTTAAATATCACAGATACTTTTATGAACTATCTCTCTCAGCATTTGTGCATTTCCATCTTGGATGGTCAAATTTCTTTTCAGATCCAACTTGAGGTTTCACTCTCCTATTTTTTCACGTAAACAAAAAACGATATTAAGGCATAACAAAATGAAAATTTTAGAGTTCATGCATGCAAAAAAAAATTTGAAAATTATTTCACGCACTAAAAATGAACTCCAAGGTTTTGTTATCCATGTTTGGGAGATTCTACTAGTACGACCCCTAATAATAATCTTGGTGGAATTTTATAGGAAAGGGACTTGTAACTGATTCTAACATGCTTTAAATGTGGTGGATATGCATGCTAGAAACATGTTGAGGATGCAAGTGGACCTAATGATCCAAAAATTTCCAGGAGTGGAAAAAATCAAATTCTCAAGTGGTTGGATATTTACCAGAGCCAAACAACCCACTTTTTGCCTATCCTTAAAAATCACAGATACTTTTTGATGCTATCTCTCTCAGCATTTGTGCATTTCCATCTTGGATGCTTAAATTTGTTTTCAGATCCAAACTTGAGTTTTCCCTCTCCCATTTTTCTCGTAAACAAAAAAGATATTTAGGCATAACAAAATGAAGATTTTAGAGTTCATGTATGCAAAAAAAAATTTAAAAATTATTTCAGGCACTAAAAATGAACTCTAAAGTTTTATTATCTAAGATTGGGATATTTCACTAGTACAACCCCTAATAATATGCTGGGTGGAATTTTAAAGAAAAGGGACTTGTAACTGATCCTAACATGCTTTAAATGTGGTGGATATGCATGCCAGAAACATGTTGAGGATGCAAGTGGACCTAATGATCAAAATTTCAAGGAGTGGAAAAAAATCAAATTCTCAAGTGGTTGGATATTTTACCAGAGCATAACAACCTACTTGTTGCCTATCCTTAAAAATCACGGATACCTTTTGGAACTATCTCCCTCAGTATTTGTGCATTTCCATGTTGGATGCTCAAATTTGTTTTCAGATCCAAACTTGAGTTTTCCCTCTCCCATTTTCTCTCGTAATCGAAAAAGATATTAAGGCATAACAAAATGAAAATTTTAGAGTTCATGTATGCAAAAAAAAATTTGGAAATTATTTCACGCACTAAAATGAACTCCAAGGTTTTGTTATCCATGTTTGGGAGATTCTACTAGTACGACCCCTAATAATAATCTTGGTGGAATTTTATAGGAAAGGGACTTGTAACTGATTCTAACATGCTTTAAATGTGGTGGATATGCATGCTAGAAACATGTTGACGATGCAAGTGGACCTAATGATCCAAAAATTTCCAGGAGTGGAAAAAATCAAATTCTCAAGTGGTTGGATATTTACCAGAGCCAAACAACCCACTTTTTGCCTATCCTTAAAAATCACAGATACTTTTAGGAACTATCTCTCTCAGCATTTGTGCATTTCCATCTTGGATGGTCAAATTTCTTTTCAGATCCAACTTGAGCTTTCACACTCCCCTTTTTCCACGTAAACAAAAAAGACATTAAGGCATAACAAAATAAAAATTTTAGACGTCATGTATGCAAAAAAAAATTTGAAAATTATTTCACGCACTTAAAATGAACTCCAAGGTTTTGTTATCCATGTTTGGGAGATTCCACTAGTACAACCCCTAAATAAGCTTAGTGGAATTTTATAGGAAAGGGACTTGTAACTGATCCGAACATGGTTTAAATGTGGTGGATATGAATGCCAGAAACATGTTGAGGATGCAAGTGGACCTAATGATCCAAAAATTTCAAGGAGTGGAAAAAATCAAATTCTCAAGTGGTTGGATATTTACCAGAGCCAAACAACCCACTTTTTGCCTATCCTTAAAAATCACAGATACTTTTTGGAACTATCTCTCTCAGCATTTGTGCATTTCCATCTTGGATGCTGAAATTTGTTTTCAGATCCAAACTTGAGTTTTCACTCTCCCATTTTCTCTCGTAAACAAAAAGATATTAAGGCATAACAAAATGAAAATTTTAGAGTTCATGTATGCAAAAAAAAATTTGGAAATTATTTCACGCACTAAAAATGAACTCCAAGGTTTTGTTATCCATGTTTGGGAGACTCCACTAGTACGACCCCTAATAATAAGCTTGGTGGAATTTTATAGGAAAGGGACTTGTAACTGATTCTAACATGCTTAAAATGTGGTGGATATGCATGCCAGAAACATGTTGAGGATACAAGCGGACCTAATGATCCAAAAATTTCCAGGAGTGGAAAAAATCAAATTCTTAAGTGGTTGGATATTTACCAGGGCCAAACAACCCACTTTTTGCCTATCCTTAAATATCACAGATACTTTTATGAACTATCTCTCTCAGCATTTGTGCATTTCCATCTTGGATGGTCAAATTTCTTTTCAGATCCAACTTGAGGTTTCACTCTCCTATTTTTTCACGTAAACAAAAAACGATATTAAGGCATAACAAAATGAAAATTTTAGAGTTCATGCATGCAAAAAAAAATTTGAAAATTATTTCACGCACTAAAAATGAACTCCAAGGTTTTGTTATCCATGTTTGGGAGATTCTACTAGTACGACCCCTAATAATAATCTTGGTGGAATTTTATAGGAAAGGGACTTGTAACTGATTCTAACATGCTTTAAATGTGGTGGATATGCATGCTAGAAACATGTTGAGGATGCAAGTGGACCTAATGATCCAAAAATTTCCAGGAGTGGAAAAAATCAAATTCTCAAGTGGTTGGATATTTACCAGAGCCAAACAACCCACTTTTTGCCTATCCTTAAAAATCACAGATACTTTTTGATGCTATCTCTCTCAGCATTTGTGCATTTCCATCTTGGATGCTTAAATTTGTTTTCAGATCCAAACTTGAGTTTTCCCTCTCCCATTTTTCTCGTAAACAAAAAAGATATTTAGGCATAACAAAATGAAGATTTTAGAGTTCATGTATGCAAAAAAAAATTTAAAAATTATTTCAGGCACTAAAAATGAACTCTAAAGTTTTATTATCTAAGATTGGGATATTTCACTAGTACAACCCCTAATAATATGCTGGGTGGAATTTTAAAGAAAAGGGACTTGTAACTGATCCTAACATGCTTTAAATGTGGTGGATATGCATGCCAGAAACATGTTGAGGATGCAAGTGGACCTAATGATCAAAATTTCAAGGAGTGGAAAAAAATCAAATTCTCAAGTGGTTGGATATTTTACCAGAGCATAACAACCTACTTGTTGCCTATCCTTAAAAATCACGGATACCTTTTGGAACTATCTCCCTCAGTATTTGTGCATTTCCATGTTGGATGCTCAAATTTGTTTTCAGATCCAAACTTGAGTTTTCCCTCTCCCATTTTCTCTCGTAATCGAAAAAGATATTAAGGCATAACAAAATGAAAATTTTAGAGTTCATGTATGCAAAAAAAAATTTGGAAATTATTTCACGCACTAAAATGAACTCCAAGGTTTTGTTATCCATGTTTGGGAGATTCTACTAGTACGACCCCTAATAATAATCTTGGTGGAATTTTATAGGAAAGGGACTTGTAACTGATTCTAACATGCTTTAAATGTGGTGGATATGCATGCTAGAAACATGTTGACGATGCAAGTGGACCTAATGATCCAAAAATTTCCAGGAGTGGAAAAAATCAAATTCTCAAGTGGTTGGATATTTACCAGAGCCAAACAACCCACTTTTTGCCTATCCTTAAAAATCACAGATACTTTTAGGAACTATCTCTCTCAGCATTTGTGCATTTCCATCTTGGATGGTCAAATTTCTTTTCAGATCCAACTTGAGCTTTCACACTCCCCTTTTTCCACGTAAACAAAAAAGACATTAAGGCATAACAAAATAAAAATTTTAGACGTCATGTATGCAAAAAAAAATTTGAAAATTATTTCACGCACTTAAAATGAACTCCAAGGTTTTGTTATCCATGTTTGGGAGATTCCACTAGTACAACCCCTAAATAAGCTTAGTGGAATTTTATAGGAAAGGGACTTGTAACTGATCCGAACATGGTTTAAATGTGGTGGATATGAATGCCAGAAACATGTTGAGGATGCAAGTGGACCTAATGATCCAAAAATTTCAAGGAGTGGAAAAAATCAAATTCTCAAGTGGTTGGATATTTACCAGAGCCAAACAACCCACTTTTTGCCTATCCTTAAAAATCACAGATACTTTTTGGAACTATCTCTCTCAGCATTTGTGCATTTCCATCTTGGATGCTGAAATTTGTTTTCAGATCCAAACTTGAGTTTTCACTCTCCCATTTTCTCTCGTAAACAAAAAGATATTAAGGCATAACAAAATGAAAATTTTAGAGTTCATGTATGCAAAAAAAAATTTGGAAATTATTTCACGCACTAAAAATGAACTCCAAGGTTTTGTTATCCATGTTTGGGAGACTCCACTAGTACGACCCCTAATAATAAGCTTGGTGGAATTTTATAGGAAAGGGACTTGTAACTGATTCTAACATGCTTAAAATGTGGTGGATATGCATGCCAGAAACATGTTGAGGATACAAGCGGACCTAATGATCCAAAAATTTCCAGGAGTGGAAAAAATCAAATTCTTAAGTGGTTGGATATTTACCAGGGCCAAACAACCCACTTTTTGCCTATCCTTAAATATCACAGATACTTTTATGAACTATCTCTCTCAGCATTTGTGCATTTCCATCTTGGATGGTCAAATTTCTTTTCAGATCCAACTTGAGGTTTCACTCTCCTATTTTTTCACGTAAACAAAAAACGATATTAAGGCATAACAAAATGAAAATTTTAGACGTCATGCATGCAAAAAAAAATTTGAAAATTATTTCACGCACTAAAAATGAACTCCAAGGTTTTGTTATCCATGTTTGGGAGATTCTACTAGTACGACCCCTAATAATAATCTTGGTGGAATTTTATAGGAAAGGGACTTGTAACTGATTCTAACATGCTTTAAATGTGGTGGATATGCATGCTAGAAACATGTTGAGGATGCAAGTGGACCTAATGATCCAAAAATTTCCAGGAGTGGAAAAAATCAAATTCTCAAGTGGTTGGATATTTACCAGAGCCAAACAACCCACTTTTTGCCTATCCTTAAAAATCACAGATACTTTTTGATGCTATCTCTCTCAGCATTTGTGCATTTCCATCTTGGATGCTTAAATTTGTTTTCAGATCCAAACTTGAGTTTTCCCTCTCCCATTTTTCTCGTAAACAAAAAAGATATTTAGGCATAACAAAATGAAGATTTTAGAGTTCATGTATGCAAAAAAAAATTTAAAAATTATTTCAGGCACTAAAAATGAACTCTAAAGTTTTATTATCTAAGATTGGGATATTTCACTAGTACAACCCCTAATAATATGCTGGGTGGAATTTTAAAGAAAAGGGACTTGTAACTGATCCTAACATGCTTTAAATGTGGTGGATATGCATGCCAGAAACATGTTGAGGATGCAAGTGGACCTAATGATCAAAATTTCAAGGAGTGGAAAAAAATCAAATTCTCAAGTGGTTGGATATTTTACCAGAGCATAACAACCTACTTGTTGCCTATCCTTAAAAATCACGGATACCTTTTGGAACTATCTCCCTCAGTATTTGTGCATTTCCATCTTGGATGCTCAAATTTGTTTTCAGATCCAAACTTGAGTTTTCCCTCTCCCATTTTCTCTCGTAATCGAAAAAGATATTAAGGCATAACAAAATGAAAATTTTAGAGTTCATGTATGCAAAAAAAAATTTGGAAATTATTTCACGCACTAAAAATGAACTCCAAGGTTTTGTTATCCATGTTTGGGAGATTCTACTAGTACGACCCCTAATAATAATCTTGGTGGAATTTTATAGGAAAGGGACTTGTAACTGATTCTAACATGCTTTAAATGTGGTGGATATGCATGCTAGAAACATGTTGACGATGCAAGTGGACCTAATGATCCAAAAATTTCCAGGAGTGGAAAAAATCAAATTCTCAAGTGGTTGGATATTTACCAGAGCCAAACAACCCACTTTTTGCCTATCCTTAAAAATCACAGATACTTTTAGGAACTATCTCTCTCAGCATTTGTGCATTTCCATCTTGGATGGTCAAATTTCTTTTCAGATCCAACTTGAGCTTTCACACTCCCCTTTTTCCACGTAAACAAAAAAGACATTAAGGCATAACAAAATAAAAATTTTAGACGTCATGTATGCAAAAAAAAATTTGAAAATTATTTCACGCACTTAAAATGAACTCCAAGGTTTTGTTATCCATGTTTGGGAGATTCCACTAGTACAACCCCTAAATAAGCTTAGTGGAATTTTATAGGAAAGGGACTTGTAACTGATCCGAACATGGTTTAAATGTGGTGGATATGAATGCCAGAAACATGTTGAGGATGCAAGTGGACCTAATGATCCAAAAATTTCAAGGAGTGGAAAAAATCAAATTCTCAAGTGGTTGGATATTTACCAGAGCCAAACAACCCACTTTTTGCCTATCCTTAAAAATCACAGATACTTTTTGGAACTATCTCTCTCAGCATTTGTGCATTTCCATCTTGGATGCTGAAATTTGTTTTCAGATCCAAACTTGAGTTTTCACTCTCCCATTTTCTCTCGTAAACAAAAAGATATTAAGGCATAACAAAATGAAAATTTTAGAGTTCATGTATGCAAAAAAAAATTTGGAAATTATTTCACGCACTAAAAATGAACTCCAAGGTTTTGTTATCCATGTTTGGGAGACTCCACTAGTACGACCCCTAATAATAAGCTTGGTGGAATTTTATAGGAAAGGGACTTGTAACTGATTCTAACATGCTTAAAATGTGGTGGATATGCATGCCAGAAACATGTTGAGGATACAAGCGGACCTAATGATCCAAAAATTTCCAGGAGTGGAAAAAATCAAATTCTTAAGTGGTTGGATATTTACCAGGGCCAAACAACCCACTTTTTGCCTATCCTTAAATATCACAGATACTTTTATGAACTATCTCTCTCAGCATTTGTGCATTTCCATCTTGGATGGTCAAATTTCTTTTCAGATCCAACTTGAGGTTTCACTCTCCTATTTTTTCACGTAAACAAAAAACGATATTAAGGCATAACAAAATAAAAATTTTAGACGTCATGCATGCAAAAAAAAATTTGAAAATTATTTCACGCACTAAAAATGAACTCCAAGGTTTTGTTATCCATGTTTGGGAGATTCTACTAGTACGACCCCTAATAATAATCTTGGTGGAATTTTATAGGAAAGGGACTTGTAACTGATTCTAACATGCTTTAAATGTGGTGGATATGCATGCTAGAAACATGTTGAGGATGCAAGTGGACCTAATGATCCAAAAATTTCCAGGAGTGGAAAAAATCAAATTCTCAAGTGGTTGGATATTTACCAGAGCCAAACAACCCACTTTTTGCCTATCCTTAAAAATCACAGATACTTTTTGATGCTATCTCTCTCAGCATTTGTGCATTTCCATCTTGGATGCTTAAATTTGTTTTCAGATCCAAACTTGAGTTTTCCCTCTCCCATTTTTCTCGTAAACAAAAAAGATATTTAGGCATAACAAAATGAAGATTTTAGAGTTCATGTATGCAAAAAAAAATTTAAAAATTATTTCAGGCACTAAAAATGAACTCTAAAGTTTTATTATCTAAGATTGGGATATTTCACTAGTACAACCCCTAATAATATGCTGGGTGGAATTTTAAAGAAAAGGGACTTGTAACTGATCCTAACATGCTTTAAATGTGGTGGATATGCATGCCAGAAACATGTTGAGGATGCAAGTGGACCTAATGATCAAAATTTCAAGGAGTGGAAAAAAATCAAATTCTCAAGTGGTTGGATATTTTACCAGAGCATAACAACCTACTTGTTGCCTATCCTTAAAAATCACGGATACCTTTTGGAACTATCTCCCTCAGTATTTGTGCATTTCCATCTTGGATGCTCAAATTTGTTTTCAGATCCAAACTTGAGTTTTCCCTCTCCCATTTTCTCTCGTAATCGAAAAAGATATTAAGGCATAACAAAATGAAAATTTTAGAGTTCATGTATGCAAAAAAAAATTTGGAAATTATTTCACGCACTAAAAATGAACTCCAAGGTTTTGTTATCCATGTTTGGGAGATTCTACTAGTACGACCCCTAATAATAATCTTGGTGGAATTTTATAGGAAAGGGACTTGTAACTGATTCTAACATGCTTTAAATGTGGTGGATATGCATGCTAGAAACATGTTGACGATGCAAGTGGACCTAATGATCCAAAAATTTCCAGGAGTGGAAAAAATCAAATTCTCAAGTGGTTGGATATTTACCAGAGCCAAACAACCCACTTTTTGCCTATCCTTAAAAATCACAGATACTTTTAGGAACTATCTCTCTCAGCATTTGTGCATTTCCATCTTGGATGGTCAAATTTCTTTTCAGATCCAACTTGAGCTTTCACACTCCCCTTTTTCCACGTAAACAAAAAAGACATTAAGGCATAACAAAATAAAAATTTTAGACGTCATGTATGCAAAAAAAAATTTGAAAATTATTTCACGCACTTAAAATGAACTCCAAGGTTTTGTTATCCATGTTTGGGAGATTCCACTAGTACAACCCCTAAATAAGCTTAGTGGAATTTTATAGGAAAGGGACTTGTAACTGATCCGAACATGGTTTAAATGTGGTGGATATGAATGCCAGAAACATGTTGAGGATGCAAGTGGACCTAATGATCCAAAAATTTCAAGGAGTGGAAAAAATCAAATTCTCAAGTGGTTGGATATTTACCAGAGCCAAACAACCCACTTTTTGCCTATCCTTAAAAATCACAGATACTTTTTGGAACTATCTCTCTCAGCATTTGTGCATTTCCATCTTGGATGCTGAAATTTGTTTTCAGATCCAAACTTGAGTTTTCACTCTCCCATTTTCTCTCGTAAACAAAAAGATATTAAGGCATAACAAAATGAAAATTTTAGAGTTCATGTATGCAAAAAAAAATTTGGAAATTATTTCACGCACTAAAAATGAACTCCAAGGTTTTGTTATCCATGTTTGGGAGACTCCACTAGTACGACCCCTAATAATAAGCTTGGTGGAATTTTATAGGAAAGGGACTTGTAACTGATTCTAACATGCTTAAAATGTGGTGGATATGCATGCCAGAAACATGTTGAGGATACAAGCGGACCTAATGATCCAAAAATTTCCAGGAGTGGAAAAAATCAAATTCTTAAGTGGTTGGATATTTACCAGGGCCAAACAACCCACTTTTTGCCTATCCTTAAATATCACAGATACTTTTATGAACTATCTCTCTCAGCATTTGTGCATTTCCATCTTGGATGGTCAAATTTCTTTTCAGATCCAACTTGAGGTTTCACTCTCCTATTTTTTCACGTAAACAAAAAACGATATTAAGGCATAACAAAATAAAAATTTTAGACGTCATGCATGCAAAAAAAAATTTGAAAATTATTTCACGCACTAAAAATGAACTCCAAGGTTTTGTTATCCATGTTTGGGAGATTCTACTAGTACGACCCCTAATAATAATCTTGGTGGAATTTTATAGGAAAGGGACTTGTAACTGATTCTAACATGCTTTAAATGTGGTGGATATGCATGCTAGAAACATGTTGAGGATGCAAGTGGACCTAATGATCCAAAAATTTCCAGGAGTGGAAAAAATCAAATTCTCAAGTGGTTGGATATTTACCAGAGCCAAACAACCCACTTTTTGCCTATCCTTAAAAATCACAGATACTTTTTGATGCTATCTCTCTCAGCATTTGTGCATTTCCATCTTGGATGCTTAAATTTGTTTTCAGATCCAAACTTGAGTTTTCCCTCTCCCATTTTTCTCGTAAACAAAAAAGATATTTAGGCATAACAAAATGAAGATTTTAGAGTTCATGTATGCAAAAAAAAATTTAAAAATTATTTCAGGCACTAAAAATGAACTCTAAAGTTTTATTATCTAAGATTGGGATATTTCACTAGTACAACCCCTAATAATATGCTGGGTGGAATTTTAAAGAAAAGGGACTTGTAACTGATCCTAACATGCTTTAAATGTGGTGGATATGCATGCCAGAAACATGTTGAGGATGCAAGTGGACCTAATGATCAAAATTTCAAGGAGTGGAAAAAAATCAAATTCTCAAGTGGTTGGATATTTTACCAGAGCATAACAACCTACTTGTTGCCTATCCTTAAAAATCACGGATACCTTTTGGAACTATCTCCCTCAGTATTTGTGCATTTCCATCTTGGATGCTCAAATTTGTTTTCAGATCCAAACTTGAGTTTTCCCTCTCCCATTTTCTCTCGTAATCGAAAAAGATATTAAGGCATAACAAAATGAAAATTTTAGAGTTCATGTATGCAAAAAAAAATTTGGAAATTATTTCACGCACTAAAAATGAACTCCAAGGTTTTGTTATCCATGTTTGGGAGATTCTACTAGTACGACCCCTAATAATAATCTTGGTGGAATTTTATAGGAAAGGGACTTGTAACTGATTCTAACATGCTTTAAATGTGGTGGATATGCATGCTAGAAACATGTTGACGATGCAAGTGGACCTAATGATCCAAAAATTTCCAGGAGCGGAAAAAATCAAATTCTCAAGTGGTTGGATATTTACCAGAGCCAAACAACCCACTTTTTGCCTATCCTTAAAAATCACAGATACTTTTAGGAACTATCTCTCTCAGCATTTGTGCATTTCCATCTTGGATGGTCAAATTTCTTTTCAGATCCAACTTGAGCTTTCACACTCCCCTTTTTTCACGTAAACAAAAAAGACATTAAGGCATAACAAAATAAAAATTTTAGACGTCATGTATGCAAAAAAAAATTTGAAAATTATTTCACGCACTTAAAATGAACTCCAAGGTTTTGTTATCCATGTTTGGGAGATTCCACTAGTACAACCCCTAAATAAGCTTAGTGGAATTTTATAGGAAAGGGACTTGTAACTGATCCGAACATGGTTTAAATGTGGTGGATATGAATGCCAGAAACATGTTGAGGATGCAAGTGGACCTAATGATCCAAAAATTTCAAGGAGTGGAAAAAATCAAATTCTCAAGTGGTTGGATATTTACCAGAGCCAAACAACCCACTTTTTGCCTATCCTTAAAAATCACAGATACTTTTTGGAACTATCTCTCTCAGCATTTGTGCATTTCCATCTTGGATGCTGAAATTTGTTTTCAGATCCAAACTTGAGTTTTCACTCTCCCATTTTCTCTCGTAAACAAAAAGATATTAAGGCATAACAAAATGAAAATTTTAGAGTTCATGTATGCAAAAAAAAATTTGGAAATTATTTCACGCACTAAAAATGAACTCCAAGGTTTTGTTATCCATGTTTGGGAGACTCCACTAGTACGACCCCTAATAATAAGCTTGGTGGAATTTTATAGGAAAGGGACTTGTAACTGATTCTAACATGCTTAAAATGTGGTGGATATGCATGCCAGAAACATGTTGAGGATACAAGCGGACCTAATGATCCAAAAATTTCCAGGAGTGGAAAAAATCAAATTCTTAAGTGGTTGGATATTTACCAGGGCCAAACAACCCACTTTTTGCCTATCCTTAAATATCACAGATACTTTTATGAACTATCTCTCTCAGCATTTGTGCATTTCCATCTTGGATGGTCAAATTTCTTTTCAGATCCAACTTGAGGTTTCACTCTCCTATTTTTTCACGTAAACAAAAAACGATATTAAGGCATAACAAAATAAAAATTTTAGACGTCATGTATGCAAAAAAAAATTTGAAAATTATTTCACGCTCTAAAAATGAACTCCATGGTTTTGTTATCCTTGTTTGGGAGATTCCACTAGTACAACCCCTAATAATAAGCTGGGTGGAATTTTGTAGGAAAGGGACTTGTAACTGATCCTAACATGCTTTAAATGTGGTGGATATGCATGCCAGAAATATGTTGTGGATGCAAGTGGACCTAAGGATCCAAAAATTTCAAGGAGTGGAAAAAATCAAATTCTCAAGTGGTTGGATATTTACCAGAGCTAAACTACCCACTTTTTGCCTATCCTTAAAAATCACAGATACTATTTGATGCTATCTCTCTCAGCATTTGTGCATTTCCATCTTGGATGCTTAAATTTGTTTTCAGATCCAAACTTGAGTTTTCCCTCTCCCATTTTTCTCGTAAACAAAAAAGATATTTAGGCATAACATAATGAAGATTTTAGAGTTCATGTATGCAAAAAAAAATTTAAAAATTATTTCAGGCACTAAAAATGACCTCTAAAGTTTTATTATCTAAGATTGGGATATTTCACTAGTACAACCCCTAATAATATGCTGGGTGGAATTTTAAAGAAAAGGGACTTGTAACTGATCCTAACATGCTTTAAATGTGGTGGATATGCATGCCAGAAACATGTTGAGGATGCAAGTGGACCTAATGATCAAAATTTCAAGGAGTGGAAAGAAATCAAATTCTCAAGTGGTTGGATATTTTACCAGAGCATAACAACCTACTTGTTGCCTATCCTTAAAAATCACGGATACCTTTTGGAACTATCTCCCTCAGTATTTGTGCATTTCCATCTTGGATGCTCAAATTTGTTTTCAGATCCAAACTTGAGTTTTCCCTCTCCCATTTTCTCTCGTAATCGAAAAAGATATTAAGGCATAACAAAATGAAAATTTTAGAGTTCATGTATGCAAAAAAAATTTGGAAATTATTTCACGCACTAAAAATGAACTCCAAGGTTTTGTTATCCATGTTTGGGAGATTCTACTAGTACGACCCCTAATAATAATCTTGGTGGAATTTTATAGGAAAGGGACTTGTAACTGATTCTAACATGCTTTAAATGTGGTGGATATGCATGCTAGAAACATGTTGACGATGCAAGTGGACCTAATGATCCAAAAATTTCCAGGAGCGGAAAAAATCAAATTCTCAAGTGGTTGGATATTTACCAGAGCCAAACAACCCACTTTTTGCCTATCCTTAAAAATCACAGATACTTTTAGGAACTATCTCTCTCAGCATTTGTGCATTTCCATCTTGGATGGTCAAATTTCTTTTCAGATCCAACTTGAGCTTTCACACTCCCCTTTTTTCACGTAAACAAAAAAGACATTAAGGCATAACAAAATAAAAATTTTAGACGTCATGTATGCAAAAAAAAATTTGAAAATTATTTCACGCACTTAAAATGAACTCCAAGGTTTTGTTATCCATGTTTGGGAGATTCCACTAGTACAACCCCTAAATAAGCTTAGTGGAATTTTATGGGAAAGGGACTTGTAACTGATCCGAACATGGTTTAAATGTGGTGGATATGAATGCCAGAAACATGTTGAGGATGCAAGTGGACCTAATGATCCAAAAATTTCAAGGAGTGGAAAAAATCAAATTCTCAAGTGGTTGGATATTTACCAGAGCCAAACAACCCACTTTTTGCCTATCCTTAAAAATCACAGATACTTTTGGAACTATCTCTCTCAGCATTTGTGCATTTCCATCTTGGATGCTGAAATTTGTTTTCAGATCCAAATTTGAGTTTTCACTCTCCCATTTTCTCTCGTAAACAAAAAGATATTAAGGCATAACAAAATGAAAATTTTAGAGTTCATGTATGCAAAAAAAAATTTGGAAATTATTTCACGCACTAAAAATGAACTCCAAGGTTTTGTTATCCATGTTTGGGAGACTCCACTAGTACGACCCCTAATAATAAGCTTGGTGGAATTTTATAGGAAAGGGACTTGTAACTGATTCTAACATGCTTAAAATGTGGTGGATATGCATGCCAGAAACATGTTGAGGATACAAGCGGACCTAATGATCCAAAAATTTCCAGGAGTGGAAAAAATCAAATTCTTAAGTGGTTGGATATTTACCAGGGCCAAACAACCCACTTTTTGCCTATCCTTAAATATCACAGATACTTTTATGAACTATCTCTCTCAGCATTTGTGCATTTCCATCTTGGATGGTCAAATTTCTTTTCAGATCCAACTTGAGGTTTCACTCTCCTATTTTTTCACGTAAACAAAAAACGATATTAAGGCATAACAAAATAAAAATTTTAGACGTCATGTATGCAAAAAAAAATTTGAAAATTATTTCACGCTCTAAAAATGAACTCCATGGTTTTGTTATCCTTGTTTGGGAGATTCCACTAGTACAACCCCTAATAATAAGCTGGGTGGAATTTTGTAGGAAAGGGACTTGTAACTGATCCTAACATGCTTTAAATGTGGTGGATATGCATGCCAGAAATATGTTGTGGATGCAAGTGGACCTAAGGATCCAAAAATTTCAAGGAGTGGAAAAAATCAAATTCTCAAGTGGTTGGATATTTACCAGAGCTAAACTACCCACTTTTTGCCTATCCTTAAAAATCACAGATACTATTTGATGCTATCTCTCTCAGCATTTGTGCATTTCCATCTTGGATGCTTAAATTTGTTTTCAGATCCAAACTTGAGTTTTCCCTCTCCCATTTTTCTCGTAAACAAAAAAGATATTTAGGCATAACATAATGAAGATTTTAGAGTTCATGTATGCAAAAAAAAATTTAAAAATTATTTCAGGCACTAAAAATGACCTCTAAAGTTTTATTATCTATGATTGGGATATTTCACTAGTACAACCCCTAATAATATGCTGGGTGGAATTTTAAAGAAAAGGGACTTGTAACTGATCCTAACATGCTTTAAATGTGGTGGATATGCATGCCAGAAACATGTTGAGGATGCAAGTGGACCTAATGATCAAAATTTCAAGGAGTGGAAAAAAATCAAATTCTCAAGTGGTTGGATATTTTACCAGAGCATAACAACCTACTTGTTGCCTATCCTTAAAAATCACGGATACCTTTTGGAACTATCTCCCTCAGTATTTGTGCATTTCCATCTTGGATGCTCAAATTTGTTTTCAGATCCAAACTTGAGTTTTCCCTCTCCCATTTTCTCTCGTAATCGAAAAAGATATTAAGGCATAACAAAATGAAAATTTTAGAGTTCATGTATGCAAAAAAAAATTTGGAAATTATTTCACGCACTAAAAATGAACTCCAAGGTTTTGTTATCCATGTTTGGGAGATTCTACTAGTACGACCCCTAATAATAATCTTGGTGGAATTTTATAGGAAAGGGACTTGTAACTGATTCTAACATGCTTTAAATGTGGTGGATATGCATGCTAGAAACATGTTGACGATGCAAGTGGACCTAATGATCCAAAAATTTCCAGGAGTGGAAAAAATCAAATTCTCAAGTGGTTGGATATTTACCAGAGCCAAACAACCCACTTTTTGCCTATCCTTAAAAATCACAGATACTTTTAGGAACTATCTCTCTCAGCATTTGTGCATTTCCATCTTGGATGGTCAAATTTCTTTTCAGATCCAACTTGAGCTTTCACACTCCCCTTTTTTCACGTAAACAAAAAAGACATTAAGGCATAACAAAATAAAAATTTTAGACGTCATGTATGCAAAAAAAAATTTGAAAATTATTTCACGCACTTAAAATGAACTCCAAGGTTTTGTTATCCATGTTTGGGAGATTCCACTAGTACAACCCCTAAATAAGCTTAGTGGAATTTTATAGGAAAGGGACTTGTAACTGATCCGAACATGGTTTAAATGTGGTGGATATGAATGCCAGAAACATGTTGAGGATGCAAGTGGACCTAATGATCCAAAAATTTCAAGGAGTGGAAAAAATCAAATTCTCAAGTGGTTGGATATTTACCAGAGCCAAACAACCCACTTTTTGCCTATCCTTAAAAATCACAGATACTTTTTGGAACTATCTCTCTCAGCATTTGTGCATTTCCATCTTGGATGCTGAAATTTGTTTTCAGATCCAAACTTGAGTTTTCACTCTCCCATTTTCTCTCGTAAACAAAAAGATATTAAGGCATAACAAAATGAAAATTTTAGAGTTCATGTATGCAAAAAAAAATTTGGAAATTATTTCACGCACTAAAAATGAACTCCAAGGTTTTGTTATCCATGTTTGGGAGACTCCACTAGTACGACCCCTAATAATAAGCTTGGTGGAATTTTATAGGAAAGGGACTTGTAACTGATTCTAACATGCTTAAAATGTGGTGGATATGCATGCCAGAAACATGTTGAGGATACAAGCGGACCTAATGATCCAAAAATTTCCAGGAGTGGAAAAAATCAAATTCTTAAGTGGTTGGATATTTACCAGGGCCAAACAACCCACTTTTTGCCTATCCTTAAATATCACAGATACTTTTATGAACTATCTCTCTCAGCATTTGTGCATTTCCATCTTGGATGGTCAAATTTCTTTTCAGATCCAACTTGAGGTTTCACTCTCCTATTTTTTCACGTAAACAAAAAACGATATTAAGGCATAACAAAATAAAAATTTTAGACGTCATGTATGCAAAAAAAAATTTGAAAATTATTTCACGCTCTAAAAATGAACTCCATGGTTTTGTTATCCTTGTTTGGGAGATTCCACTAGTACAACCCCTAATAATAAGCTGGGTGGAATTTTGTAGGAAAGGGACTTGTAACTGATCCTAACATGCTTTAAATGTGGTGGATATGCATGCCAGAAATATGTTGTGGATGCAAGTGGACCTAAGGATCCAAAAATTTCAAGGAGTGGAAAAAATCAAATTCTCAAGTGGTTGGATATTTACCAGAGCTAAACTACCCACTTTTTGCCTATCCTTAAAAATCACAGATACTATTTGATGCTATCTCTCTCAGCATTTGTGCATTTCCATCTTGGATGCTTAAATTTGTTTTCAGATCCAAACTTGAGTTTTCCCTCTCCCATTTTTCTCGTAAACAAAAAAGATATTTAGGCATAACATAATGAAGATTTTAGAGTTCATGTATGCAAAAAAAAATTTAAAAATTATTTCAGGCACTAAAAATGACCTCTAAAGTTTTATTATCTATGATTGGGATATTTCACTAGTACAACCCCTAATAATATGCTGGGTGGAATTTTAAAGAAAAGGGACTTGTAACTGATCCTAACATGCTTTAAATGTGGTGGATATGCATGCCAGAAACATGTTGAGGATGCAAGTGGACCTAATGATCAAAATTTCAAGGAGTGGAAAAAAATCAAATTCTCAAGTGGTTGGATATTTTACCAGAGCATAACAACCTACTTGTTGCCTATCCTTAAAAATCACGGATACCTTTTGGAACTATCTCCCTCAGTATTTGTGCATTTCCATCTTGGATGCTCAAATTTGTTTTCAGATCCAAACTTGAGTTTTCCCTCTCCCATTTTCTCTCGTAATCGAAAAAGATATTAAGGCATAACAAAATGAAAATTTTAGAGTTCATGTATGCAAAAAAAAATTTGGAAATTATTTCACGCACTAAAAATGAACTCCAAGGTTTTGTTATCCATGTTTGGGAGATTCTACTAGTACGACCCCTAATAATAATCTTGGTGGAATTTTATAGGAAAGGGACTTGTAACTGATTCTAACATGCTTTAAATGTGGTGGATATGCATGCTAGAAACATGTTGACGATGCAAGTGGACCTAATGATCCAAAAATTTCCAGGAGTGGAAAAAATCAAATTCTCAAGTGGTTGGATATTTACCAGAGCCAAACAACCCACTTTTTGCCTATCCTTAAAAATCACAGATACTTTTAGGAACTATCTCTCTCAGCATTTGTGCATTTCCATCTTGGATGGTCAAATTTCTTTTCAGATCCAACTTGAGCTTTCACACTCCCCTTTTTTCACGTAAACAAAAAAGACATTAAGGCATAACAAAATAAAAATTTTAGACGTCATGTATGCAAAAAAAAATTTGAAAATTATTTCACGCACTTAAAATGAACTCCAAGGTTTTGTTATCCATGTTTGGGAGATTCCACTAGTACAACCCCTAAATAAGCTTAGTGGAATTTTATAGGAAAGGGACTTGTAACTGATCCGAACATGGTTTAAATGTGGTGGATATGAATGCCAGAAACATGTTGAGGATGCAAGTGGACCTAATGATCCAAAAATTTCAAGGAGTGGAAAAAATCAAATTCTCAAGTGGTTGGATATTTACCAGAGCCAAACAACCCACTTTTTGCCTATCCTTAAAAATCACAGATACTTTTTGGAACTATCTCTCTCAGCATTTGTGCATTTCCATCTTGGATGCTGAAATTTGTTTTCAGATCCAAACTTGAGTTCTCACTCTCCCATTTTCTCTCGTAAACAAAAAGATATTAAGGCATAACAAAATGAAAATTTTAGAGTTCATGTATGCAAAAAAAAATTTGGAAATTATTTCACGCACTAAAAATGAACTCCAAGGTTTTGTTATCCATGTTTGGGAGACTCCACTAGTACGACCCCTAATAATAAGCTTGGTGGAATTTTATAGGAAAGGGACTTGTAACTGATTCTAACATGCTTAAAATGTGGTGGATATGCATGCCAGAAACATGTTGAGGATACAAGCGGACCTAATGATCCAAAAATTTCCAGGAGTGGAAAAAATCAAATTCTTAAGTGGTTGGATATTTACCAGGGCCAAACAACCCACTTTTTGCCTATCCTTAAATATCACAGATACTTTTATGAACTATCTCTCTCAGCATTTGTGCATTTCCATCTTGGATGGTCAAATTTCTTTTCAGATCCAACTTGAGGTTTCACTCTCCTATTTTTTCACGTAAACAAAAAACGATATTAAGGCATAACAAAATAAAAATTTTAGACGTCATGTATGCAAAAAAAAATTTGAAAATTATTTCACGCTCTAAAAATGAACTCCATGGTTTTGTTATCCTTGTTTGGGAGATTCCACTAGTACAACCCCTAATAATAAGCTGGGTGGAATTTTGTAGGAAAGGGACTTGTAACTGATCCTAACATGCTTTAAATGTGGTGGATATGCATGCCAGAAATATGTTGTGGATGCAAGTGGACCTAAGGATCCAAAAATTTCAAGGAGTGGAAAAAATCAAATTCTCAAGTGGTTGGATATTTACCAGAGCTAAACTACCCACTTTTTGCCTATCCTTAAAAATCACAGATACTATTTGATGCTATCTCTCTCAGCATTTGTGCATTTCCATCTTGGATGCTTAAATTTGTTTTCAGATCCAAACTTGAGTTTTCCCTCTCCCATTTTTCTCGTAAACAAAAAAGATATTTAGGCATAACATAATGAAGATTTTAGAGTTCCTGTATGCAAAAAAAAATTTAAAAATTATTTCAGGCACTAAAAATGACCTCTAAAGTTTTATTATCTATGATTGGGATATTTCACTAGTACAACCCCTAATAATATGCTGGGTGGAATTTTAAAGAAAAGGGACTTGTAACTGATCCTAACATGCTTTAAATGTGGTGGATATGCATGCCAGAAACATGTTGAGGATGCAAGTGGACCTAATGATCAAAATTTCAAGGAGTGGAAAAAAATCAAATTCTCAAGTGGTTGGATATTTTACCAGAGCATAACAACCTACTTGTTGCCTATCCTTAAAAATCACGGATACCTTTTGGAACTATCTCCCTCAGTATTTGTGCATTTCCATCTTGGATGCTCAAATTTGTTTTCAGATCCAAACTTGAGTTTTCCCTCTCCCATTTTCTCTCGTAATCGAAAAAGATATTAAGGCATAACAAAATGAAAATTTTAGAGTTCATGTATGCAAAAAAAAATTTGGAAATTATTTCACGCACTAAAAATGAACTCCAAGGTTTTGTTATCCATGTTTGGGAGATTCTACTAGTACGACCCCTAATAATAATCTTGGTGGAATTTTATAGGAAAGGGACTTGTAACTGATTCTAACATGCTTTAAATGTGGTGGATATGCATGCTAGAAACATGTTGACGATGCAAGTGGACCTAATGATCCAAAAATTTCCAGGAGTGGAAAAAATCAAATTCTCAAGTGGTTGGATATTTACCAGAGCCAAACAACCCACTTTTTGCCTATCCTTAAAAATCACAGATACTTTTAGGAACTATCTCTCTCAGCATTTGTGCATTTCCATCTTGGATGGTCAAATTTCTTTTCAGATCCAACTTGAGCTTTCACACTCCCCTTTTTTCACGTAAACAAAAAAGACATTAAGGCATAACAAAATAAAAATTTTAGACGTCATGTATGCAAAAAAAAATTTGAAAATTATTTCACGCACTTAAAATGAACTCCAAGGTTTTGTTATCCATGTTTGGGAGATTCCACTAGTACAACCCCTAAATAAGCTTAGTGGAATTTTATAGGAAAGGGACTTGTAACTGATCCGAACATGGTTTAAATGTGGTGGATATGAATGCCAGAAACATGTTGAGGATGCAAGTGGACCTAATGATCCAAAAATTTCAAGGAGTGGAAAAAATCAAATTCTCAAGTGGTTGGATATTTACCAGAGCCAAACAACCCACTTTTTGCCTATCCTTAAAAATCACAGATACTTTTTGGAACTATCTCTCTCAGCATTTGTGCATTTCCATCTTGGATGCTGAAATTTGTTTTCAGATCCAAACTTGAGTTCTCACTCTCCCATTTTCTCTCGTAAACAAAAAGATATTAAGGCATAACAAAATGAAAATTTTAGAGTTCATGTATGCAAAAAAAAATTTGGAAATTATTTCACGCACTAAAAATGAACTCCAAGGTTTTGTTATCCATGTTTGGGAGACTCCACTAGTACGACCCCTAATAATAAGCTTGGTGGAATTTTATAGGAAAGGGACTTGTAACTGATTCTAACATGCTTAAAATGTGGTGGATATGCATGCCAGAAACATGTTGAGGATACAAGCGGACCTAATGATCCAAAAATTTCCAGGAGTGGAAAAAATCAAATTCTTAAGTGGTTGGATATTTACCAGGGCCAAACAACCCACTTTTTGCCTATCCTTAAATATCACAGATACTTTTATGAACTATCTCTCTCAGCATTTGTGCATTTCCATCTTGGATGGTCAAATTTCTTTTCAGATCCAACTTGAGGTTTCACACTCCTATTTTTTCACGTAAACAAAAAACGATATTAAGGCATTACAAAATAAAAATTTTAGACGTCATGTATGCAAAAAAAAATTTGAAAATTATTTCACGCTCTAAAAATGAACTCCATGGTTTTGTTATCCTTGTTTGGGAGATTCCACTAGTACAACCCCTAATAATAAGCTGGGTGGAATTTTGTAGGAAAGGGACTTGTAACTGATCCTAACATGCTTTAAATGTGGTGGATATGCATGCCAGAAATATGTTGTGGATGCAAGTGGACCTAAGGATCCAAAAATTTCAAGGAGTGGAAAAAATCAAATTCTCAAGTGGTTGGATATTTACCAGAGCTAAACTACCCACTTTTTGCCTATCCTTAAAAATCACAGATACTATTTGATGCTATCTCTCTCAGCATTTGTGCATTTCCATCTTGGATGCTTAAATTTGTTTTCAGATCCAAACTTGAGTTTTCCCTCTCCCATTTTTCTCGTAAACAAAAAAGATATTTAGGCATAACATAATGAAGATTTTAGAGTTCATGTATGCAAAAAAAAATTTAAAAATTATTTCAGGCACTAAAAATGACCTCTAAAGTTTTATTATCTAAGATTGGGATATTTCACTAGTACAACCCCTAATAATATGCTGGGTGGAATTTTAAAGAAAAGGGACTTGTAACTGATCCTAACATGCTTTAAATGTGGTGGATATGCATGCCAGAAACATGTTGAGGATGCAAGTGGACCTAATGATCAAAATTTCAAGGAGTGGAAAAAAATCAAATTCTCAAGTGGTTGGATATTTTACCAGAGCATAACAACCTACTTGTTGCCTATCCTTAAAAATCACGGATACCTTTTGGAACTATCTCCCTCAGTATTTGTGCATTTCCATCTTGGATGCTCAAATTTGTTTTCAGATCCAAACTTGAGTTTTCCCTCTCCCATTTTCTCTCGTAATCGAAAAAGATATTAAGGCATAACAAAATGAAAATTTTAGAGTTCATGTATGCAAAAAAAAATTTGGAAATTATTTCACGCACTAAAAATGAACTCCAAGGTTTTGTTATCCATGTTTGGGAGATTCTACTAGTACGACCCCTAATAATAATCTTGGTGGAATTTTATAGGAAAGGGACTTGTAACTGATTCTAACATGCTTTAAATGTGGTGGATATGCATGCTAGAAACATGTTGACGATGCAAGTGGACCTAATGATCCAAAAATTTCCAGGAGTGGAAAAAATCAAATTCTCAAGTGGTTGGATATTTACCAGAGCCAAACAACCCACTTTTTGCCTATCCTTAAAAATCACAGATACTTTTAGGAACTATCTCTCTCAGCATTTGTGCATTTCCATCTTGGATGGTCAAATTTCTTTTCAGATCCAACTTGAGCTTTCACACTCCCCTTTTTTCACGTAAACAAAAAAGACATTAAGGCATAACAAAATAAAAATTTTAGACGTCATGTATGCAAAAAAAAATTTGAAAATTATTTCACGCACTTAAAATGAACTCCAAGGTTTTGTTATCCATGTTTGGGAGATTCCACTAGTACAACCCCTAAATAAGCTTAGTGGAATTTTATAGGAAAGGGACTTGTAACTGATCCGAACATGGTTTAAATGTGGTGGATATGAATGCCAGAAACATGTTGAGGATGCAAGTGGACCTAATGATCCAAAAATTTCAAGGAGTGGAAAAAATCAAATTCTCAAGTGGTTGGATATTTACCAGAGCCAAACAACCCACTTTTTGCCTATCCTTAAAAATCACAGATACTTTTTGGAACTATCTCTCTCAGCATTTGTGCATTTCCATCTTGGATGCTGAAATTTGTTTTCAGATCCAAACTTGAGTTCTCACTCTCCCATTTTCTCTCGTAAACAAAAAGATATTAAGGCATAACAAAATGAAAATTTTAGAGTTCATGTATGCAAAAAAAAATTTGGAAATTATTTCACGCACTAAAAATGAACTCCAAGGTTTTGTTATCCATGTTTGGGAGACTCCACTAGTACGACCCCTAATAATAAGCTTGGTGGAATTTTATAGGAAAGGGACTTGTAACTGATTCTAACATGCTTAAAATGTGGTGGATATGCATGCCAGAAACATGTTGAGGATACAAGCGGACCTAATGATCCAAAAATTTCCAGGAGTGGAAAAAATCAAATTCTTAAGTGGTTGGATATTTACCAGGGCCCAACAACCCACTTTTTGCCTATCCTTAAATATCACAGATACTTTTATGAACTATCTCTCTCAGCATCTGTGCATTTCCATCTTGGATGGTCAAATTTCTTTTCAGATCCAACTTGAGGTTTCACTCTCCTATTTTTTCACGTAAACAAAAAACGATATTAAGGCATAACAAAATAAAAATTTTAGACGTCATGTATGCAAAAAAAAATTTGAAAATTATTTCACGCTCTAAAAATGAACTCCATGGTTTTGTTATCCTTGTTTGGGAGATTCCACTAGTACAACCCCTAATAATAAGCTGGGTGGAATTTTGTAGGAAAGGGACTTGTAACTGATCCTAACATGCTTTAAATGTGGTGGATATGCATGCCAGAAATATGTTGTGGATGCAAGTGGACCTAAGGATCCAAAAATTTCAAGGAGTGAAAAAAATCAAATTCTCAAGTGGTTGGATATTTACCAGAGCTAAACTACCCACTTTTTGCCTATCCTTAAAAATCACAGATATTTTTTGATGCTATCTCTCTCAGCATTTTTGCATTTCCATCTTGGATGCTTAAATTTGTTTTCAGATCCAAACTTGAGTTTTCCCTCTCCCATTTTTCTCGTAAACAAAAAAGATATTTAGGCATAACAAAATGAAGATTTTAGAGTTCATGTATGCAAAAAAAAATTTAAAAATTATTTCAGGCACTTAAAATGAACTCTAAAGTTTTATTATCTAAGATTGGGATATTTCACTAGTACAACCCCTAATAATATGCTGGGTGGAATTTTAAAGAAATGGGACTTGTAACTGATCCTAACATGCTTTAAATGTGGTGGATATGCATGCCAGAAACATGTTGAGGATGCAAGTGGACCTAATGATCAAAATTTCAAGGAGTGGAAAAAAATCAAATTCTCAAGTGGTTGGATATTTTACCAGAGCATAACAACCTACTTGTTGCCTATCCTTAAAAATCACGGATACCTTTTGGAACTATCTCCCTCAGTATTTGTGCATTTCCATCTTGGATGCTCAAATTTGTTTTCAGATCCAAACTTGAGTTTTCCCTCTCCCATTTTCTCTCGTAATCGAAAAAGATATTAAGGCATAACAAAATGAAAATTTTAGAGTTCATGTATGCAAAAAAAAATTTGGAAATTATTTCACGCACTAAAAATGAACTCCAAGGTTTTGTTATCCATGTTTGGGAGACTCCACTAGTACGACCCCTAATAATAAGCTTGGTGGAATTTTATAGGAAAGGGACTTGTAACTGATTCTAACATGCTTAAAATGTGGTGGATATGCATGCCAGAAACATGTTGAGGATACAAGTGGACCTAATGATCCAAAAATTTCCAGGAGTGGAAAAAATCAAATTCTTAAGTGGTTGGATATTTACCAGGGCCAAACAACCCACTTTTTGCCTATCCTTAAATATCACAGATACTTTTATGAACTATCTCTCTCAGCATTTGTGTATTTCCATCTTGGATGGTCAAATTTCTTTTCAGATCCAACTTGAGGTTTCACTCTCCTATTTTTTCACGTAAACAAAAAACGATATTAAGGCATAACAAAATAAAAATTTTAGACGTCATGTATGCAAAAAAAAATTTGAAAATTATTTCACGCTCTAAAAATGAACTCCATGGTTTTGTTATCCTTGTTTGGGAGATTCCAATAGTACAACCCCTAATAATAAGCTGGGTGGAATTTTGTAGGAAAGGGAGTTGTAACTGATCCTAACATGCTTTAAATGTGGTGGATATGCATGCCAGAAATATGTTGTGGATGCAAGTGGACCTAAGGATCCAAAAATTTCAAGGAGTGGAAAAAATCAAATTCTCAAGTGGTTGGATATTTTACCAGAGCATAACAACCTACTTGTTGCCTATCCTTAAAAATCACGGATACCTTTTGGAACTATCTCCCTCAGTATTTGTGCATTTCCATCTTGGATGCTGAAATTTGTTTTCAGATCCAAACTTGAGTTTTCACTCTCCCATTTTCTCTCGTAAACAAAAAGATATTAAGGCATAACAAAATGAAAATTTTAGAGTTCATGTATGCAAAAAAAAATTTGGAAATTATTTCACGCACTAAAAATGAACTCCAAGGTTTTGTTATCCATGTTTGGGAGACTCCACTAGTACGACCCCTAATAATAAGCTTGGTGGAATTTTATAGGAAAGGGACTTGTAACTGATTCTAACATGCTTAAAATGTGGTGGATATGCATGCCAGAAACATGTTGAGGATACAAGCGGACCTAATGATCCAAAAATTTCCAGGAGTGGAAAAAATCAAATTCTTAAGTGGTTGGATATTTACCAGGGCCAAACAACCCACTTTTTGCCTATCCTTAAATATCACAGATACTTTTATGAACTATCTCTCTCAGCATTTGTGCATTTCCATCTTGGATGGTCAAATTTCTTTTCAGATCCAACTTGAGGTTTCACTCTCCTATTTTTTCACGTAAACAAAAAACGATATTAAGGCATTACAAAATAAAAATTTTAGACGTCATGTATGCAAAAAAAAATTTGAAAATTATTTCACGCTCTAAAAATGAACTCCATGGTTTTGTTATCCTTGTTTGGGAGATTCCACTAGTACAACCCCTAATAATAAGCTGGGTGGAATTTTGTAGGAAAGGGACTTGTAACTGATCCTAACATGCTTTAAATGTGGTGGATATGCATGCCAGAAATATGTTGTGGATGCAAGTGGACCTAAGGATCCAAAAATTTCAAGGAGTGGAAAAAATCAAATTCTCAAGTGGTTGGATATTTACCAGAGCTAAACTACCCACTTTTTGCCTATCCTTAAAAATCACAGATACTATTTGATGCTATCTCTCTCAGCATTTGTGCATTTCCATCTTGGATGCTTAAATTTGTTTTCAGATCCAAACTTGAGTTTTCCCTCTCCCATTTTTCTCGTAAACAAAAAAGATATTTAGGCATAACATAATGAAGATTTTAGAGTTCATGTATGCAAAAAAAAAATTTAAAAATTATTTCAGGCACTAAAAATGACCTCTAAAGTTTTATTATCTAAGATTGGGATATTTCACTAGTACAACCCCTAATAATATGCTGGGTGGAATTTTAAAGAAAAGGGACTTGTAACTGATCCTAACATGCTTTAAATGTGGTGGATATGCATGCCAGAAACATGTTGAGGATGCAAGTGGACCTAATGATCAAAATTTCAAGGAGTGGAAAAAAATCAAATTCTCAAGTGGTTGGATATTTTACCAGAACATAACAACCTACTTGTTGCCTATCCTTAAAAATCACGGATACCTTTTGGAACTATCTCCCTCAGTATTTGTGCATTTCCATCTTGGATGCTCAAATTTGTTTTCAGATCCAAACTTGAGTTTTCCCTCTCCCATTTTCTCTCGTAATCGAAAAAGATATTAAGGCATAACAAAATGAAAATTTTAGAGTTCATGTATGCAAAAAAAAATTTGGAAATTATTTCACGCACTAAAAATGAACTCCAAGGTTTTGTTATCCATGTTTGGGAGATTCTACTAGTACGACCCCTAATAATAATCTTGGTGGAATTTTATAGGAAAGGGACTTGTAACTGATTCTAACATGCTTTAAATATGGTGGATATGCATGCTAGAAACATGTTGACGATGCAAGTGGACCTAATGATCCAAAAATTTCCAGGAGTGGAAAAAATCAAATTCTCAAGTGGTTGGATATTTACCAGAGCCAAACAACCCACTTTTTGCCTATCCTTAAAAATCACAGATACTTTTAGGAACTATCTCTCTCAGCATTTGTGCATTTCCATCTTGGATGGTCAAATTTCTTTTCAGATCCAACTTGAGCTTTCACACTCCCCTTTTTTCACGTAAACAAAAAAGACATTAAGGCATAACAAAATAAAAATTTTAGACGTCATGTATGCAAAAAAAAATTTGAAAATTATTTCACGCACCTAAAATGAACTCCAAGGTTTTGTTATCCATGTTTGGGAGATTCCACTAGTACAACCCCTAAATAAGCTTAGTGGAATTTTATAGGAAAGGGACTTGTAACTGATCCGAACATGGTTTAAATGTGGTGGATATGAATGCCAGAAACATGTTGAGGATGCAAGTGGACCTAATGATCCAAAAATTTCAAGGAGTGGAAAAAATCAAATTCTCAAGTGGTTGGATATTTACCAGAGCCAAACAACCCACTTTTTGCCTATCCTTAAAAATCACAGATACTTTTTGGAACTATCTCTCTCAGCATTTGTGCATTTCCATCTTGGATGCTGAAATTTGTTTTCAGATCCAAACTAGAGTTTTCACTCTCCCATTTTCTCTCGTAAACAAAAAGATATTAAGGCATAACAAAATGAAAATTTTAGAGTTCATATATGCAAAAAAAAATTTTGGAAATTATTTCACGCTCTAAAAATGAACTCCAAGGTTTTGTTATCCATGTTTGGGAGACTCCACTAGTACGACCCCTAATAATAAGCTTGGTGGAATTTTATAGGAAAGGGACTTGTAACTGATTCTAACATGCTTAAAATGTGGTGGATATGCATGCCAGAAACATGTTGAGGATACAAGCGGACCTAATGATCCAAAAATTTCCAGGAGTGGAAAAAATCAAATTCTTAAGTGGTTGGATATTTACCAGGGCCAAACAACCCACTTTTTGCCTATCCTTAAATATCACAGATACTTTTATGAACTATCTCTCTCAGCATTTGTGCATTTCCATCTTGGATGGTCAAATTTCTTTTCAGATCCAACTTGAGGTTTCACTCTCCTATTTTTTCACGTAAACAAAAAACGATATTAAGGCATAACAAAATAAAAATTTTAGACGTCATGTATGCAAAAAAAAATTTGAAAATTATTTCACGCTCTAAAAATGAACTCCATGGTTTTGTTATCCTTGTTTGGGAGATTCCACTAGTACAACCCCTAATAATAAGCTGGGTGGAATTTTGTAGGAAAGGGACTTGTAACTGATCCTAACATGCTTTAAATGTGGTGGATATGCATGCCAGAAATATGTTGTGGATGCAAGTGGACCTAAGGATCCAAAAATTTCAAGGAGTGGAAAAAATCAAATTCTCAAGTGGTTGGATATTTACCAGAGCTAAACTACCCACTTTTTGCCTATCCTTAAAAATCACAGATACTATTTGATGCTATCTCTCTCAGCATTTGTGCATTTCCATCTTGGATGCTTAAATTTGTTTTCAGATCCAAACTTGAGTTTTCCCTCTCCCATTTTTCTCGTAAACAAAAAAGATATTTAGGCATAACATAATGAAGATTTTAGAGTTCATGTATGCAAAAAAAAATTTAAAAATTATTTCAGGCACTAAAAATGACCTCTAAAGTTTTATTATCTAAGATTGGGATATTTCACTAGTACAACCCCTAATAATATGCTGGGTGGAATTTTAAAGAAAAGGGACTTGTAATTGATCCTAACATGCTTTAAATGTGGTGGATATGCATGCCAGAAACATGTTGAGGATGCAAGTGGACCTAATGATCAAAATTTCAAGGAGTGGAAAAAAATCAAATTCTCAAGTGGTTGGATATTTTACCAGAGCATAACAACCTACTTGTTGCCTATCCTTAAAAATCACGGATACCTTTTGGAACTATCTCCCTCAGTATTTGTGCATTTCCATCTTGTATGCTCAAATTTGTTTTCAGATCCAAACTTGAGTTTTCCCTCTCCCATTTTCTCTCGTAATCGAAAAAGATATTAAGGCATAACAAAATGAAAATTTTAGAGTTCATGTATGCAAAAAAAAATTTGGAAATTATTTCACGCACTAAAAATGAACTCCAAGGTTTTGTTATCCATGTTTGGGAGATTCTACTAGTACGACCCCTAATAATAATCTTGGTGGAATTTTATAGGAAAGGGACTTGTAACTGATTCTAACATGCTTTAAATGTGGTGGATATGCATGCTAGAAACATGTTGAGGATGCAAGTGGACCTAATGATCCAAAAATTTCCAGGAGTGGAAAAAATCAAATTCTCAAGTGGTTGGATATTTACCAGAGCCAAACAACCCACTTTTTGCCTATCCTTAAAAATCACAGATACTTCTAGGAACTATCTCTCTCAGCATTTGTGCATTTCCATCTTGGATGGTCAAATTTCTTTTCAGATCCAACTTGAGCTTTCACACTCCCCTTTTTTCACGTAAACAAAAAAGACATTAAGGCATAACAAAATAAAAATTTTAGACGTCATGTATGCAAAAAAAAATTTGAAAATTATTTCACGCACTTAAAATGAACTCCAAGGTTTTGTTATCCATGTTTGGGAGATTCCACTAGTACAACCCCTAAATAAGCTTAGTGGAATTTTATAGGAAAGGGACTTGTAACTGATCCGAACATGGTTTAAATGTGGTGGATATGAATGCCAGAAACATGTTGAGGATGCAAGTGGACCTAATGATCCAAAAATTTCAAGGAGTGGAAAAAATCAAATTCTCAAGTGGTTGGATATTTACCAGAGCCAAACAACCCACTTTTTGCCTATCCTTAAAAATCACAGATACTTTTTGGAACTATCTCTCTCAGCATTTGTGCATTTCCATCTTGGATGCTGAAATTTGTTTTCAGATCCAAACTTGAGTTTTCACTCTCCCATTTTCTCTCGTAAACAAAAAGATATTAAGGCATAACAAAATGAAAATTTTAGAGTTCATGTATGCAAAAAAAAATTTGGAAATTATTTCACGCACTAAAAATGAACTCCAAGGTTTTGTTATCCATGTTTGGGAGACTCCACTAGTACGACCCCTAATAATAAGCTTGGTGGAATTTTATAGGAAAGGGACTTGTAACTGATTCTAACATGCTTAAAATGTGGTGGATATGCATGCCAGAAACATGTTGAGGATACAAGCGGACCTAATGATCCAAAAATTTCCAGGAGTGGAAAAAATCAAATTCTTAAGTGGTTGGATATTTACCAGGGCCAAACAACCCACTTTTTGCCTATCCTTAAATATCACAGATACTTTTATGAACTATCTCTCTCAGCATTTGTGCATTTCCATCTTGGGTGGTCAAATTTCTTTTCAGATCCAACTTGAGGTTTCACTCTCCTATTTTTTCACGTAAACAAAAAACGATATTAAGGCATAACAAAATAAAAATTTTAGACGTCATGTATGCAAAAAAAATTTTGAAAATTATTTCACGCTCTAAAAATGAACTCCATGGTTTTGTTATCCTTGTTTGGGAGATTCCACTAGTACAACCCCTAATAATAAGCTGGGTGGAATTTTGTAGGAAAGGGACTTGTAACTGATCCTAACATGCTTTAAATGTGGTGGATATGCATGCCAGAAATATGTTGTGGATGCAAGTGGACCTAAGGATCCAAAAATTTCAAGGAGTGGAAAAAATCAAATTCTCAAGTGGTTGGATATTTACCAGAGCTAAACTACCCACTTTTTGCCTATCCTTAAAAATCACAGATACTATTTGATGCTATCTCTCTCAGCATTTGTGCATTTCCATCTTGGATGCTTAAATTTGTTTTCAGATCCAAACTTGAGTTTTCCCTCTCCCATTTTTCTCGTAAACAAAAAAGATATTTAGGCATAACATAATGAAGATTTAAGAGTTCATGTATGCAAAAAAAAATTTAAAAATTATTTCAGGCACTAAAAATGACCTCTAAAGTTTTATTATCTAAGATTGGGATATTTCACTAGTACAACCCCTAATAATATGCTGGGTGGAATTTTAAAGAAAAGGGACTTGTAATTGATCCTAACATGCTTTAAATGTGATGGATATGCATGCCAGAAACATGTTGAGGATGCAAGTGGACCTAATGATCAAAATTTCAAGGAGTGGAAAAAAATCAAATTCTCAAGTGGTTGCATATTTTACCAGAGCATAACAACCTACTTGTTGCCTATCCTTAAAAATCACGGATACCTTTTGGAACTATCTCCCTCAGTATTTGTGCATTTCCATCTTGTATGCTCAAATTTGTTTTCAGATCCAAACTTGAGTTTTCCCTCTCCCATTTTCTCTCGTAATTGAAAAAGATATTAAGGCATAACAAAATGAAAATTTTAGAGTTCATGTATGCAAAAAAAAATTTGGAAATTATTTCACGCACTAAAAATGAACTCCAAGGTTTTGTTATCCATGTTTGGGAGATTCTACTAGTACGACCCCTAATAATAATCTTGGTGGAATTTTATAGGAAAGGGACTTGTAACTGATTCTAACATGCTTTAAATGTGGTGGATATGCATGCTAGAAACATGTTGACGATGCAAGTGGACCTAATGATCCAAAAATTTCCAGGAGTGGAAAAAATCAAATCCTCAAGTGGTTGGATATTTACCAGAGCAAAACAACCCACTTTTTGCCTATCCTTAAAAATCACAGATACTTTTAGGAACTATCTCTCTCAGCATTTGTGCATTTCCATCTTGGATGGTCAAATTTCTTTTCAGATCCAACTTGAGCTTTCACACTCCCCTTTTTTCACGTAAACAAAAAAGACATTAAGGCATAACAAAATAAAAATTTTAGACGTCATGTATGCAAAAAAAATTTTGAAAATTATTTCACGCACTTAAAATGAACTCCAAGGTTTTGTTATCCATGTTTGGGAGATTCCACTAGTACAACCCCTAAATAAGCTTAGTGGAATTTTATAGGAAAGGGACTTGTAACTGATCCGAACATGGTTTAAATGTGGTGGATATGAATGCCAGAAACATGTTGAGGATGCAAGTGGACCTAATGATCCAAAAATTTCAAGGAGTGGAAAAAATCAAATTCTCAAGTGGTTGGATATTTACCAGAGCCAAACAACCCACTTTTTGCCTATCCTTAAAAATCACAGATACTTTTTGGAACTATCTCTCTCAGCATTTGTGCATTTCCATCTTGGATGCTGAAATTTGTTTTCAGATCCAAACTTGAGTTTTCACTCTCCCATTTTCTCTCGTAAACAAAAAGAGATTAAGGCATAACAAAATGAAAATTTTAGAGTTCATGTATGAAAAAAAAAATTTGGAAATTATTTCACGCACTAAAAATGAACTCCAAGGTTTTGTTATCCATGTTTGGGAGACTCCACTAGTACGACCCCTAATAATAAGCTTGGTGGAATTTTATAGGAAAGGGACTTGTAACTGATTCTAACATGCTTAAAATGTGGTGGATATGCATGCCAGAAACATGTTGAGGATACAAGCGGACCTAATGATCCAAAAATTTCCAGGAGTGGAAAAAATCAAATTCTTAAGTGGTTGGATATTTACCAGGGCCCAACAACCCACTTTTTGCCTATCCTTAAATATCACAGATACTTTTATGAACTATCTCTCTCAGCATCTGTGCATTTCCATCTTGGATGGTCAAATTTCTTTTCAGATCCAACTTGAGGTTTCACTCTCCTATTTTTTCACGTAAACAAAAAACGATATTAAGGCATAACAAAATAAAAATTTTAGACGTCATGTATGCAAAAAAAAATTTGAAAATTATTTCACGCTCTAAAAATGAACTCCATGGTTTTGTTATCCTTGTTTGGGAGATTCCACTAGTACAACCCCTAATAATAAGCTGGGTGGAATTTTGTAGGAAAGGGACTTGTAACTGATCCTAACATGCTTTAAATGTGGTGGATATGCATGCCAGAAATATGTTGTGGATGCAAGTGGACCTAAGGATCCAAAAATTTCAAGGAGTGAAAAAAATCAAATTCTCAAATGGTTGGATATTTACCAGAGCTAAACTACCCACTTTTTGCCTATCCTTAAAAATCACAGATATTTTTTGATGCTATCTCTCTCAGCATTTTTGCATTTCCATCTTGGATGCTTAAATTTGTTTTCAGATCCAAACTTGAGTTTTCCCTCTCCCATTTTTCTCGTAAACAAAAAAGATATTTAGGCATAACAAAATGAAGATTTTAGAGTTCATGTATGCAAAAAAAAATTTAAAAATTATTTCAGGCACTTAAAATGAACTCTAAAGTTTTATTATCTAAGATTGGGATATTTCACTAGTACAACCCCTAATAATATGCTGGGTGGAATTTTAAAGAAAAGGGACTTGTAACTGATCCTAACATGCTTTAAATGTGGTGGATATGCATGCCAGAAACATGTTGAGGATGCAAGTGGACCTAATGATCAAAATTTCAAGGAGTGGAAAAAAATCAAATTCTCAAGTGGTTGGATATTTTACCAGAGCATAACAACCTACTTGTTGCCTATCCTTAAAAATCACGGATACCTTTTGGAACTATCTCCCTCAGTATTTGTGCATTTCCATCTTGGATGCTCAAATTTGTTTTCAGATCCAAACTTGAGTTTTCCCTCTCCCATTTTCTCTCGTAATCGAAAAAGATATTAAGGCATAACAAAATGAAAATTTTAGAGTTCATGTATGCAAAAAAAAATTTGGAAATTATTTCACGCACTAAAAATGAACTCCAAGGTTTTGTTATCCATGTTTGGGAGACTCCACTAGTACGACCCCTAATAATAAGCTTGGTGGAATTTTATAGGAAAGGGACTTGTAACTGATTCTAACATGCTTAAAATGTGGTGGATATGCATGCCAGAAACATGTTGAGGATACAAGTGGACCTAATGATCCAAAAATTTCCAGGAGTGGAAAAAATCAAATTCTTAAGTGGTTGGATATTTACCAGGGCCAAACAACCCACTTTTTGCCTATCCTTAAATATCACAGATACTTTTATGAACTATCTCTCTCAGCATTTGTGCATTTCCATCTTGGATGGTCAAATTTCTTTTCAGATCCAACTTGAGGTTTCACTCTCCTATTTTTTCACGTAAACAAAAAACGATATTAAGGCATAACAAAATAAAAATTTTAGACGTCATGTATGCAAAAAAAAATTTGAAAATTATTTCACGCTCTAAAAATGAACTCCATGGTTTTGTTATCCTTGTTTGGGAGATTCCAATAGTACAACCCCTAATAATAAGCTGGGTGGAATTTTGTAGGAAAAGGAGTTGTAACTGATCCTAACATGCTTTAAATGTGGTGGATATGCATGCCAGAAATATGTTGTGGATGCAAGTGGACCTAAGGATCCAAAAATTTCAAGGAGTGGAAAAAATCAAATTCTCAAGTGGTTGGATATTTTACCAGAGCATAACAACCTACTTGTTGCCTATCCTTAAAAATCACGGATACCTTTTGGAACTATCTCCCTCAGTATTTGTGCATTTCCATCTTGGATGCTCAAATTTGTTTTCAGATCCAAACTTGAGTTTTCCCTCTCCCATTTTCTCTCGTAATAGAAAAAGATATTAAGGCATAACAAAATGAAAATTTTAGAGTTCATGTAAGCAAAAAAAAATTTGAAAATTATTTCACGCTCTAAAAATGAACTCCATGGTTTTGTTATCCTTGTTTGGGAGATTCCACTAGTACAACCCCTAATAATAAGCTGGGTGGAATTTTGTAGGAAAGGGACTTGTAACTGATCCTAACATGCTTTAAATGTGGTGGATATGCATGCCAGAAATATGTTGTGGATGCAAGTGGACCTAAGGATCCAAAAATTTCAAGGAGTGGAAAAAATCAAATTCTCAAGTGGTTGGATATTTACCAGAGCTAAACTACCCACTTTTTGCCTATCCTTAAAAATCACAGATACTTTTTGATGCTATCTCTCTCAGCATTTGTGCATTTCCATCTTGGATGCTTAAATTTGTTTTCAGATCCAAACTTGAGTTTTCCCTCTCCCATTTTTCTCGTAAACAAAAAAGATATTTAGGCATAACAAAATGAAGATTTTAGAGTTCATGTATGCAAAAAAAAATTTAAAAATTATTTCAGGCACTAAAAATGAACTCTAAAGTTTTATTATCTCAGATTGGGATATTTCACTAGTACAACCCCTAATAATATGCTAGGTGGAATTTTAAAGAAAAGGGACTTGTAACTGATCCTAACATGCTTTAAATGTGGTGGATATGCATGCCAGAACCATGTTGAGGATGCAAGTGGACCTAATGATCAAAATTTCAAGGAGTAGAAAAAAATCAAATTCTCAAGTGGTTGGATATCTTACCAGAGCATAACAACCTACTTGTTGCCTATCCTTAAAAATCACGGATACCTTTTGGAACTATCTCCCTCAGTATTTGTGCATTTCCATCTTAGATGCTCAAATTTGTTTTCAGATCCAAACTTGAGTTTTCCCTCTCCCATTTTCTCTCGTAATCGAAAAAGATATTAAGGCATAACAAAATGAAAATTTTAGAGTTCATGTCTGCAAAAAAAAATTTGGAAATTATTTCACGCTCTAAAAATGAACTCCAAGGTTTTGTTATCCATGTTTGGGAGATTCTACTAGTACGACCCCTAATAATAATCTTGGTGGAATTTTATAGGAAAGGGACTTGTAACTGATTCTAACATGCTTTAAATGTGGTGGATATGCATGCTAGAAACATGTTGAGGATCCAAGTGGACCTAATGATCCAAAAATTTCCAGGAGTGGAAAAAATCAAATTCTCAAGTGGTTGGATATTTACCAGAGCCAAACAACCCACTTTTTGCCTATCCTTAAAAATCACAGATACTTTTAGGAACTATCTCTCTCAGCATTTGTGCATTTCCATCTTGGATGGTCAAATTTCTTTTCAGATCCAACTTGAGCTTTCACACTCCCCTTTTTTCACGTAAACAAAAAAGATATTAAGGCATAACAAAATAAAAATTTTAGACGTCATGTATGCAAAAAAAAATTTGAAAATTATTTCACGCACTTAAAATGAACTCCAAGGTTTTGTTATCAATGTTTGGGAGATTCCACTAGTACAACCCCTAAATAAGCTTAGTGGAATTTTATAGGAAAGGGACTTGTAACTGATCCGAACATGGTTTAAATGTGGTGGATATGAATGCCAGAAACATGTTGAGGATGCAAGTGGACCTAATGATCCAAAAATTTCAAGGAGTGGAAAAAATCAAATTCTCAAGTGGTTGGAGACTCCACTAGTACGACCCCTAATAATAAGCTTGGTGGAATTTTATAGGAAAGGGACTTGTAACTGATTCTAACATGCTTAAAATGTGGTGGATATGCATGCCAGAAACATGTTGAGGATACAAGTGGACCTAATGATCCAAAAATTTTCAGGAGTGGAAAAAATCAAATTCTTAAGTGGTTGGATATTTACCAGGGCCAAACAACCCACTTTTTGCCTATCCTTAAATATCACAGATACTTTTATGAACTATCTCTCTCAGCATTTGTGCATTTCCATCTTGGATAGTCAAATTTCTTTTCAGATCCAACTTGAGGTTTCACTCTCCAATTTTTTCACGTAAACAAAAAAGATATTAAGGCATAACAAAATAAAAATTTTGGACGTCATGTATGCAAAAAAAAATTTGAAAATTATTTCACGCTCTAAAAATGAACTCCATGGTTTTGTTATCCTTGTTTGGGAGATTCCACTAGTACAACCCCTAATAATAAGCTTGGTGGAATTTTATAGGAAAGGGACTTTTAACTAATCCTAACATGCTTTAAATGTGGTGGATATGAATGCCAGAAACAAGTTGAGGATGCAAGTGGACCTAATGATCCAAAAATTTCAAGGAGTGGAAAAACCAAATTCTCAAGTGGTTGGATATTTACCAGAGCCAAACAATCCACTTTTTTCCTATCCTTTAAAATCACAGAAACTTTTTGGAACTACCTCTCTCAGCATTTGTGCCTTTCCATCTTGGATTCTCAAATTTGTTTTCAAATCCAAACTTGAGTTTTCACTCTCCCATTTTTCTCGTAAACCAAAAAGATATTAAGGCATAAAAAAATGAAGATTTTAGAGTTCATGTATGCAAAAAAAAATTGAAAATTATTTCACGCACTAAAAATGAACTCCATGGTTTTGTTATCCAGGTTTGGGAGATTCCACTAGTATTACCCCTAATAATAAGCTAGGTGGAATTTTATAGAAAAGGGACTTGTAACTGATCCTAACATGCTTTAAATGTGGTGGATATGCATGCCAGAAACATGTTGAGGATGCAAGTGGACCTAATGATCAAAATTTCAAGGAGTGGAAAAAAATCAAATTCTCAAGTGGTTGGATATTTTACCAGAGCATAATAACCCACTTTTTCCCTATCCTTAAAAATCACGGATACCTTTTGGAACTATCTCCCTCTGCATTTGTGCATTTCCATCTTGGATGCTCAAATTTGTTTTCAGATCCAAACTTGAGTTTTCACTCTCCCATTTTCTCTCGTAAACAAAAAAGATATTAAGGCATAACAAAATGAAAATTTTCGAGTTCATGTATGCAAAAAAAAATTTGGAAATTATTTCACGCACTAAAAATGAACTCCAAGGTTTTGTTATCCATGTTTGGGAGATTCTACTAGTACGACCCCTAATAATAATCTTGGTGGAATTGTATAGGAAAGGGACTTGTAACTGATTCTAACATGCTTTAAATGTGGTGGATATGCATGCTGGAAACATGTTGAGGATGCAAGTGGACCTAATGATCCAAAAATTTCCAGGAGTGGAAAAAATCAAATTCTCAAGTGGTTGGATATTTACCAGAGCCAAACAACCCACTTTTTGCCTATCCTAAAAAATCACAGATACTTTTTGGAACTATCTCTCTCAGCATTTGTGCATTTCCATCTTGGATGCTGAAATTTGTTTTCAGATCCAAACTTGAGTTTTCCCTCTCCCATTTTCTCTCGTAATCGAAAAAGATATTAAGGCATAACAAAATGAAAATTTTAGAGTTCATGTATGCAAAAAAAAATTTGGAAATTATTTCACGCACTAAAAATGAACTCCAAGGTTTTGTTATCCATGTTTGGGAGATTCCACTAGTACAACCCCTAATAATAAGCTTGGTGGAATTTTATAGGAAAGGGACTTGTAACTGATTCTAACATGCTTTAAATGTGGTGGATATGCTTGCTAGAAACATGTTGAGGATGCAACTGGACCTAATGATCCAAAAATTTCCAGGAGTGGAAAAAATCAAATTCTCAAGTGGTTGGATATTTTACCAGGGCCAAACAACCCACTTTTTGCCTATCCTTAAATATCACAGATACTTTTAGGAACTATCTCTCTCAGCATTTGTGCATTTCCATCTTGGATGGTCAAATTTCTTTTCAGATCCAACTTGAGGTTTCACTCTCCTATTTTTTCACGTAAACAAAAAAGATATTAAGGCATAACAAAATAAAAATTTTAGACGTCATGTATGCAAAAAAAAATTTGAAAATTATTTCACGCACTTAAAATGAACTCCATGGTTTTGTTATCCTTGTTTGGGAGATTCCACTAGTACAACCCCTAATAATAAGCTTGGTGGAATTTTATAGGAAAGGGACTTGTAACTGATCCTAACATGCTTTAAATGTGGTGGATATGAATGCCAGAAACAAGTTGAGGATGCAAGTGGACCTAATGATCCAAAAATTTCAAGGAGTGGAAAAACCAAATTCTCAAGTGGTTGGATATTTACCAGAGCCAAACAATCCACTTTTTTCCTATCCTTTAAAATCACAGAAACTGTTTGGAACTACCTCTCTCAGCATTTGTGCCTTTCCATCTTGGATTCTCAAATTTGTTTTCAAATCCAAACTTGAGTTTTCACTCTCCCATTTTTCTCGTAAACAAAAAAGATATTAAGGCATAAAAAAATGAAGATTTTAGAGTTCATGTATGCAAAAAAAAATTGAAAATTATTTCACGCACTAAAAATGAACTCCTTGGTTTTGTTCTCCAGGTTTGGGAGATTCCACTAGTATTACCCCTAATAATAAGCTAGGTGGAATTTTATAGAAAAGGGACTTGTAACTGATCCTAACATGCTTTAAATGTGGTGGATATGCATGCCAGAAACATGTTGAGGATGCAAGTGGACCTAATGATCAAAATTTCAAGGAGTGGAAAAAATCAAATTCTCAAGTGGTTGGATATTTACCAGAGCCAAACAACCCACTTTTTGCCTATCCTAAAAAATCACAGATACTTTTTGGAACTATCTCTCTCAGCATTTGTGCATTTCCATCTTGGATGCTGAAATTTGTTTTCAGATCCAAACTTGAGTTGTGCCTCTCCCATTTTCTCTCGTAATCGAAAAAGATATTAAGGCATAACAAAATGAAAATTTTAGAGTTCATGTATGCAAAAAAAAATTTGGAAATTATTTCACGCACTAAAAATGAACTCCAAGGTTTTGTTATCCATGTTTGGGAGATTCTACTAGTACGACCCCTAATAATAATCTTGGTGGAATTTTATAGGAAAGGGACTTGTAACTGATTCTAACATGCTTTAAATGTGGTGGATATGCATGCTAGAAACATGTTGACGATGCAAGTGGACCTAATGATCCAAAAATTTCCAGGAGTGGAAAAAATCAAATTCTCAAGTGGTTGGATATTTACCAGAGCCAAACAACCCACTTTTTGCCTATCCTTAAAAATCACAGATACTTTTAGGAACTATCTCTCTCAGCATTTGTGCATTTCCATCTTGGATGGTCAAATTTCTTTTCAGATCCAACTTGAGCTTTCACACTCCCATTTTTTCACGTAAACAAAAAAGATATTAAGGCATAACAAAATAAAAATTTTAGACGTCATGTATGCAAAAAAAAATTTGAAAATTATTTCACGCACTTAAAATGAACTCCATGGTTTTATTATCCTTGTTTGGGAGATTCCACTAGTACAACCCCTAATAATAAGCTTGGTGGAATTTTATAGGAAAGGGACTTGTAACTGATCCTAACATGCTTTAAATGTGGTGGATATGAATGCCAGAAACAAGTTGTGGATGCAAGTGGACCTAATGATCCAAAAATTTCAAGGAGTGGAAAAACCAAATTCTCAAGTGGTTGGATATTTACCAGAGCCAAACAATCCACTTTTTTCCTATCCTTTAAAATTACAGAAACTTTTTGGAACTACCTCTCTCAGCATTTGTGCCTTTCCATCTTGGATTCTCAAATTTGTTTTCAAATCCAAACTTGAGTTTTCACTCTCCCATTTTTCTCATAAACAAAAAAGATATTAAGGCAGAAAAAAATGAAGATTTTAGAGTTCATGTATGCAAAAAAAAATTGAAAATTATTTCACGCACTAAAAATGAACTCCATGGTTTTGTTATCCAGGTTTGGGAGATTCCACTAGTATTACCCCTAATAATAAGCTAGGTGGAATTTTATAGGAAAGAGACTTGTAACTGATTCTAACATGCTTAAAATGTGGTGGATATGCATGCCAGAAACATGTTGAGGATACAAGTGGACCTAATGATCCAAAAATTTCCAGGAGTGGAAAAAATCAAATTCTCAAGTGGTTGGATATTTACCAGAGCCAAACAACCCACTTTTTGCCTATCGTTAAAAATCACAGATACTTTTAGGAACTATCTCTCTCAGCATTTGTGCATTTCCATCTTGGATGGTCAAATTTCTTTTCAGATCCAACTTGGGCTTTCACACTCCCATTTTTTCACGTAAACAAAAAAGATATTAAGGCATAACAAAATAAAAATTTTAGACGTCATGTATGCAAAAAAAAATTTGGAAATTATTTCACGCACTAAAAATGAACTCCAAGGTTTTGTTATCCATGTTTGGGAGATTCTACTAGTACGACCCCTAATAATAATCTTGGTGGAATTTTATAGGAAAGGGACTTGTAACTGATTCTAACATGCTTTAAATGTGGTGGATATGCATGCTAGAAACATGTTGAGGATGCAAGTGGACCTAATGATCCAAAAATTTCCAGGAGTGGAAAAAATCAAATTCTCAAGTGGTTGGATATTTACCAGAGCCAAACAACCCACTTTTTGCCTATCCTTAAAAATCACAGATACTTTTAGGAACTATCTCTCTCAGCATTTGTGCATTTCCATCTTGGATGGTCAAATTTCTTTTCAGATCCAACTTGAGCTTTCACACTCCCATTTTTTCACGTAAACAAAAAAGATATTAAGGCATAACAAAATAAAAATTTTAGACGTCATGTATGCAAAAAAAAATTTGAAAATTATTTCACGCACTTAAAATGAACTCCATGGTTTTATTATCCTTGTTTGGGAGATTCCACTAGTACAACCCCTAATAATAAGCTTGGTGGAATTTTATAGGAAAGGGACTTGTAACTGATCCTAACATGCTTTAAATGTGGTGGATATGAATGCCAGAAACAAGTTGTGGATTCAAGTGGACCTAAAGATCCAAAAATTTCAAGGAGTGGAAAAACCAAATTCTCAAGTGGTTGGATATTTACCAGAGCCAAACAATCCACTTTTTTCCTATCCTTTAAAATCACAGAAACTTTTTGGAACTACCTCTCTCAGCATTTGTGCCTTTCCATCTTGGATTCTCAAATTTGTTTTCAAATCCAAACTTGAGTTTTCACTCTCCCATTTTTCTCATAAACAAAAAAGATATAAAGGCAGAAAAAAATGAAGATTTTAGAGTTCATGTATGCAAAAAAAAATTGAAAATTATTTCACGCACTAAAAATGAACTCCATGGTTTTGTTATCCAGGTTTGGGAGATTCCACTAGTATTACCCCTAATAATAAGCTAGGTGGAATTTTATAGGAAAGAGACTTGTAACCGATTCTAACATGCTTAAAATGTGGTGGATATGCATGCCAGAAATATGTTGAGGATACAAGTGGACCTAATGATCCAAAAATTTCCAGGAGTGGAAAAAATCAAATTCTCAAGTGGTTGGATATTTACCAGAGCCAAACAACCCACTTTTTGCCTATCCTAAAAAATCACAGATACTTTTTGGAACTATCTCTCTCAGCATTTGTGCATTTCCATCTTGGATGCTGAAATTTGTTTTCAGATCCAAACTTGAGTTGTGCCTCTCCCATTTTCTCTCGTAATCGAAAAAGATATTAAGGCATAACAAAATGAAAATTTTAGAGTTCATGTATGCAAAAAAAAATTTGGAAATTATTTCATGCACTAAAAATGAACTCCAAGGTTTTGTTATCCATATTTGGGAGATTCTACTAGTACGACCCCTAATAATAATCTTGGTGGAATTTTATAGGAAAGGGACTTGTAACTGATTCTAACATGCTTTAAATGTGGTGGATATGCATGCTAGAAACATGTTGAGGATGCAAGTGGACCTAATGATCCAAAAATTTCCAGGAGTGGAAAAAATCAAATTCTCAAGTGGTTGGATATTTACCAGAGCCAAACAACCCACTTTTTGCCTATCCTTAAAAATCACAGATACTTTTAGGAACTATCTCTCTCAGCATTTGTGCATTTCCATCTTGGATGGTCAAATATCTTTTCAGATCCAACTTGAGCTTTCACACTCCCATTTTTTCACGTAAACAAAAAAGATATTAAGGCATAACAAAATAAAAATTTTAGACGTCATGTATGCAAAAAAAAATTTGAAAATTATTTCACGCACTTAAAATGAACTCCATGGTTTTATTATCCTTGTTTGGGAGATTCCACTAGTACAACCCCTAATAATAAGCTTGGTGGAATTTTATAGGAAAGGGACTTGTAACTGATCCTAACATACTTTAAATGTGGTGGATATGAATGCCAGAAACAAGTTGAGGATGCAAGTGGACCTAATGATCCAAAAATTTCAAGGAGTGGAAAAACCAAATTCTCAAGTGGTTGGATATTTACCAGAGCCAAACAATCCACTTTTTCCTATCCTTTAAAATCACAGAAACTTTTTGGAACTACCTCTCTCAGCATTTGTGCCTTTCCATCTTGGATTCTCAAATTTGTTTTCAAATCCAAACTTGAGTTTTCACTCTCCCATTTTTCTCATAAACAAAAAAGATATTAAGGCAGAAAAAAATGAAGATTTTAGAGTTCATGTATGCAAAAAAAAATTGAAAATTATTTCACACACTAAAAATGAACTCCATGGTTTTGTTATCCAGGTTTGGGAGATTCCACTAGTATTACCCCTAATAATAAGCTTGGTGGAATTTTATAGGAAAGAGACTTGTAACCGATTCTAACATGCTTAAAATGTGGTGGATATGCATGCCAGAAACATGTTGAGGATACAAGTGGACCTAATGATACAAAAATTTCCAGGAGTGGAAAAAATCAAATTCTCAAGTGGTTGGATATTTACCAGAGCCAAACAACCCACTTTTTGCCTATCGTTAAAAATCACAGATACTTTTAGGAACTATCTCTCTCAGCATTTGTGCATTTCCATCTTGGATGGTCAAATTTCTTTTCAGATCCAACTTGAGCTTTCACACTCCCATTTTTTCACTTAAACAAAAAAGATATTAAGGCATAACAAAACAAAAATTTTAGACGTCATGTATGCAAAAAAAAATTTGAAAATTATTTCACGCACTTAAAATGAACTCCAAGGTTTTGTTATCCATGTTTGGGAGATTCCACTAGTACAACCCCGAAATAAGCTTAGTGGAATTTTATAGGAAAGGGACTTGTAACTGATCCGAACATGCTTTAAATGAGGTGGATATGAATGCCACAAACAAGTTGAGGAAGCAAGTGGACCTAATGATCCAAAAATTTCAAGGAGTGGAAAAACCAAATTCTCAAGTGGTTGGATATTTACCAGAGCCAAACAATCCACTTTTTTCCTATCCTTTAAAATCACAGAAACTTTTTGGAACTACCTCTCTCAGCATTTGTGCCTTTCCATCTTGGATTCTCAAATTTGTTTTCAAATCCAAACTTGAGTTTTCACTCTCCCATTTTTCTCGTAAACAAAAAAGATATTAAGGCATAAAAAAATGAAGATTTTAGAGTTCATATATGCAAAAAAAAATTGAAAATTATTTCACGCACTAAAAATGAACTCCATGGTTTTGTTATCCAGGTTTGGGAGATTCAACTAGTATTACCCCTAATAATAAGCTAGGTGGAATTTTATAGAAAAGGGACTTGTAACTGATCCTAACATGCTTTAAATGTGGTGGATATGCATGCTAGAAACATGTTGAGGATGCAAGTGGACCTAATGATCAAAATTTCAAGGAGTGGAAAAAAATCAAATTCTCAAGTGGTTGGATATTTTACCAGAGCATAATAACCCACTTTTTCCCTATCCTTAAAAATCACGGATACCTTTTGGAACTATCTCCCTCTGCATTTGTGCATTTCCATCTTGGATGCTCAAATTTGTTTTCAGATCCAAACTTGAGTTTTCACTCTCCCATTTTCTCTCGTAAACAAAAAAGATATTAAGGCATAACAAAGTGAATATTTTAGAGTTCATGTATGGAAAAAAAAATTTGGAAATTATTTCACGCACTAAAAATGAGCTCCAAGGTTTTGTTATCCATGTTTGGGAGATTCTACTAGTACGACCCCTAATAATAATCTTGGTGGAATTGTATAGGAAAGGGACTTGTAACTGATTCTAACATGCTTTAAATGTGGTGGATATGCATGCTAGAAACATGTTGAGGATGCAAGTGGACCTAATGATCCAAAAATTTCCAGGAGTGGAAAAAATCAAATTCTCAAGTGGTAGGATATTTACCAGAGCCAAACAACCCACTTTTTGCCTATCCTAAAAAATCACTGATACTTTTTGGAACTATCTCTCTCAGCATTTGTGCATTTCCATCTTGGATGCTGAAATTTGTTTTCAGATCCAAACTTGAGTTGTGCCTCTCCCATTTTCTCTCGTAATCGAAAAAGATATTAAGGCATAACAAAATGAAAATTTTAGAGTTCATGTATGCAAAAAAAAATTTGGAAATTATTTCACGCACTAAAAATGAACTCCAAGGTTTTGTTATCCATGTTTGGGAGATTCTACTAGTACGACACCTAATAATAATCTTGGTGGAATTTTATAGGAAAGGGACTTGTAACTGATTCTAACATGCTTTAAATGTGGTGGATATGCATGCTAGAAACATGTTGAGGATGCAAGTGGACCTAATGATCCAAAAATTTCCAGGAGTGGAAAAAATCAAATTCTCAAGTAGTTGGATATTTTACCAGGGCCAAACAACCCACTTTTTGCCTATCCTTAAAAATCACAGATACTTTTAGGAACTATCTCTCTCAGCATTTCTGCATTTCCATCTTGGATGGTCAAATTTCTTTTAAGATCCAACTTGAGGTTTCACTCTCCTATTTTTTCATGTAAACAAAAAAGATATTAAGGCATAACAAAATAAAAATTTTAGACGTCATGTATGCAAAAAAAAATTTGAAAATTATTTCACGCACTTAAAATGAACTCCATGGTTTTGTTATCCTTGTTTGGGAGATTCCACTAGTACAACCCCTAATAATAAGCTTGGTGGAATTTTATAGGAAAGGGACTTGTAACTGATCCTAACATGCTTTAAATGTGGTGGATATGAATGCCAGAAACAAGTTGAGGATGCAAGTGGACCTAATGATCCAAAAATTTCAAGGAGTGGAAAAACCAAATTCTCAAGTGGTTGGATATTTACCAGAGCCAAACAATCCACTTTTTTCCTATCCTTTAAAATCACAGAAACTTTTTGGAACTACCTCTCTCAGCATTTGTGCCTTTCCATCTTGGATTCTCAAATTTGTTTTCAAATCCAAACTTGAGTTTTCACTCTCCCATTTTTCTCGTAAACAAAAAAGATATTAAGGCATAAAAAAATGAAGATTTTAGAGTTCATGTATGCAAAAAAAAATTGAAAATTATTTCACGCACTAAAAATGAACTCCTTGGTTTTGTTCTCCAGGTTTGGGAGATTCCACTAGTATTACCCCTAATAATAAGCTAGGTGGAATTTTATAGAAAAGGGACTTGTAACTGATCCTAACATGCTTTAAATGTGGTGGATATGCATGCCAGAAACATGTTGAGGATGCAAGTGGACCTAATGATCAAAATTTCAAGGAGTGGAAAAAAATCAAATTCTCAAGTGGTTGGATATTTTACCAGAGCATAATAACCCACTTTTTCCCTATCCTTAAAAATCACGGATACCTTTTGGAACTATCTCCCTCTGCATTTGTGCATTTCCATCTTGGATGCTCAAATTTGTTTTCAGATCCAAACTTGAGTTTTCACTCTCCCATTTTCTCTCGTAAAAAAAAAAGATATTAAGGCATAACAAAATGAAAATTTTAGAGTTCATGTATGGAAAAAAAAATTTGGAAATTATTTCACGCACTAAAAATGAACTCCAAAGTTTTGTTATCCATGTTTGGGAGATTCTACTAGTACGACCCCTAATAATAATCTTGGTGGAATTGTATTGGAAAGGGACTTGTAACTGATTCTAACATGCTTTAAATGTGGTGGATATGCATGCTAGAAACATGTTGAGGATGCAAGTGGACCTAATGATCCAAAAATTTCCAGGAGTGGAAAAAATCTAATTCTCAAGTGGTTGGATATTTACCAGAGCCAAACAACCCACTTTTTGCCTATCCTAAAAAATCACAGATACTTTTTGGAACTATCTCTCTCAGCATTTATGCATTTCCATCTTGGATGCTGAAATTTGTTTTCAGATCCAAACTTGAGTTTTCCCTCTCCCATTTTCTCTCGTAATCAAAAAAGATATTAAGGCATAACAAAATGAAAATTTTAGAGTTCATGTATGCAAAAAAAAATTTGGAAATTATTTCACGCACTAAAAATGAACTCCAAGGTTTTGTTATCCATGTTTGGGAGATTCTACTAGTACGACCCCTAATAATAATCTTGGTGGAATTTTATAGGAAAGGGACTTGTAACTGATTCTAACATGCTTTAAATGTGGTGGATATGCATGCTAGAAACATGTTGAGGATGCAAGTGGACCTAATGATCCAAAAATTTCCAGGAGTGGAAAAAATCTAATTCTCAAGTGGTTGGATATTTACCAGAGCCAAACAACCCACCTTTTGCCTATCCTAAAAAATCACAGATACTTTTTGGAACTATCTCTCTCAGCATTTATGCATTTCCATCTTGGATGCTGAAATTTGTTTTCAGATCCAAACTTGAGTTTTCCCTCTCCCATTTTCTCTCGTAATCGAAAAAGATATTAAGGCATAACAAAATGAAAATTTTAGAGTTCATGTATGCAAAAAAAAATTTGGAAATTATTTCACGCACTAAAAATGAACTCCAAGGTTTTGTTATCCATGTTTGGGAGATTCTACTAGTACAACCCCTAAATAAGCTTAGTGGAATTTTATAGGAAAGGGACTTGTAACTGATCCGAACATGGTTTAAATGTGGTGGATATGAATGCCAGAAACATGTTGAGGATGCAAGTGGACCTAATGATCCAAAAAATTCAAGGAGTGGAAAAAGTCAAATTCGCAAGTGGTTGGATATTTACCAGAGCCAAACAACCCACTTTTTGCCTATCCTTAAAAATCACAGATACTTTTTGGAACTATCTCTCTCAGCATTTGTGCATTTCCATCTTGGATGCTGAAATTTGTTTTCAGATCCAAACTTGAGTTTTCACTCTCCCATTTTCTCTCGTAAACAAAAAGATATTAAGGCATAACAAAATGAAAATTTTAGAGTTCATGTATGCAAAAAAAAATTTGGAAATTATTTCACGCACTAAAAATGAACTCCAAGGTTTTGTTATCCATGTTTGGGAGACTCCACTAGTACGACCCCTAATAATAAGCTTGGTGGAATTTTATAGGAAAGGGACTTGTAACTGATCCGAACATGGTTTAAATGTGGTGGATATGAATGCCAGAAACATGTTGAGGATGCGAGTGGACCTAATGATCAAAAAATTTCTAGGAGTGGAAAAAATCAAATTCTCATGTGGTTGGATATTTACCAGAGCCAAACAACCCACTTTTTGCCTATCCTTAAAAATCACAGATAATTTTTGGAACAATCTCTCTCAGCATTTGTGCATTTCCATCTTGGATCCTCAAATTTGTTTCCAGATCCAACCATGAGTTTTCACTCTCCCATTTTTCTCGTAAACAAAAAAGATATTAAAGCATAACAAAATGAAAATTTTAGTGTTCATGTATACAAAACAAAATTTGGAAATTATTTCAACCACTAAAAATGAATTCCAAGGTTTTGTTATCCATGTTTGGGAGATTCCACAAGTACAACCCCTAATAATAAGCTAGGTGGAATTTTATAGGAAAGGGTCTTGCAACTGATCCAAACATGCTTTAAATGTGGTTGATATGCATGCCAGAAACATGTTGAGGATACAAATGGACCTAATGATCCAAAAATTTCAAGGAGTGGAAAAACTCAAATTCTCAAGTGGTTGCATAATTACCAGAGTTAAACAACCCACTTTTTGCCTATCCTTAAAAAATCACAGATACTTTTGGAACTATCTCCCTCAGCATTTGTGCATTTCCATCTCTGATGGTCAAATTTGTTTTTCAGATCCAAACTTGAGCTTTCACTCTTCCATTTTTTCACGTAAACAAAAAAGATATTACGGAATAACAAAATGAAAATTTTAGAGTTCACGTATGTAAAAAAAAATTTTAAAATTATTTCACGTACTAAAAATGAACTCCAAGGTTTTGTTATCCATGTTTGGGAGATTCCACTAGTACAACCCCTAATAATAAACTTGGTGGAATTTTATAGGAAAGGGACTTGTAACTGATCCAAACATGCTTTAAATGTCGTGGATATGCATGCCAGAAACATGTTGAGGATGCAAGTGGACCTAATGATCCAAAAATTTCAAGGAGTGGAAAAACTCAAATTCTCAAGTGGTTGGATATTTACCAGAGCTAAACAACCCACTTTTTGCCTATCCTGAAAAATCACAGATACTTTTTGGAACTATCTCTCTCAGCATTTGTGCATTTCCATCTCTGATGGTAAAATTTTTTTTCAGACGCAAACATGAGCTTTCACTCTCCCATTTTTTCACGTAAACAAAAAAGATATTAAGGCATAACAAAATGAAAATTTTAGAGTTCATGTATGCAAAAAAAAAATTTTAAATTTATTTCACGTTCTAAAAATGAACTCCAAGGTTTTGTTATCCTTGTTTGGGAGATTCCACTAGTACAACCCCTAATAATAAACTTGGTGGAATTTTGTAGGAAAGGGACTTGTAACTGATCTTAACATGCTTTAAATGTGGTGGATATGCTTGCCAGAAACATGTTGAGGATGCAAGTGGACCTAATGATCCAAAAATTTCAAGGAGTGGAAAAAATCAAATTCTCAAGTTGTTGGATATTTACCGAAGCCAAACAACCCACATTTTGCCTACCCTTAAAAATCACAGATACTTTTTGGAACTATCTCTCTCAGCATTTGTGCACTTCCATCTTGGATGCTGAAATTTGTTTTCAGATCCAAACTTGAGTTTTCACTCTCCCATTTTTCTCGTAAAAAAAAAAAGATATTAAGGCATAACAAAATGAAGATTTTAGAGTTCATGTATGCAAAAAAAATTGAAAATTATTTCACGCACTAAAAATGAAATCCAAGGTTTTATTATCCATGTTTGGGAGATTCCACTAGTACAACCCCTAATAATAAGCTAGGTGGAATTTTATAGGAAAGGGACTTGAAACTGATCCTAACATGCTTTAAATGTGGTGGATATGCATGCAAGAAACATGTTGAGGATGCAAGTGGACGTAATGATCCAATAATTTCAAGGAGTGGAAAAAATCAAATACTCAAGTGGTTGGGTATTTACCAGAGCCAAACAACCCACTTTTTGCCTATCCTTAAAAATCACAGATACTTTTTGGAACTATCTCTCTCAGCATTTGTGCATTTCCATCTTGGTTGGTCAAATATGTTTTCAGATCCAAACTTGAGCTTTCACTCTCCCATTTTTTCTCGTAAATAAAAAAGATATTATGGCATAACAAAATTAAAATTTTAGAGTTCTTGTATGCAAAAAAAATTTGAAAATTATTTCACGCACTAATAATGAACTCCAAGGTTTTGTTATCCATGTTTGGGAGATTGCACAAGTACAACCACTAATAATAAGCTAGGAGGAATTTTATAGGAAAGGGACTTGTAACTGATCCCAATATGCTTTAAATGTGGTGGATACGCATGCCAGAAACATGTTGAGGATACAAGTGGACCTAATGATCCAAAAATTTCAAGGAGTGGAAAAAATCAAATTCTCAAGTGGTTGGATATTTACCAGAGCCAAACAACCCTCATTTTGCCTATCCTGAAAAATCATAGATACTTTTTGGAACTATCTCTCTCAGCATTTGTGCATTTCCATCTTGGATGCTGAAATTTGTTTTCTGATCCAAACTTGAGTTTTCACTCTCTCATTTTTCTCGTAAACAAAAAAGATATTCAGGCATAACAAAATGAAGATTTTAGAGTTCATGTATGCAAAAAAAAATTTGAAAATTATTTCACGCACTAAAAATGAACTCCAAGGTTTTGTTATCCATGTTTAGGAGATTCCACTAGTACAACCCCTAATAATAAGCTGGGTGGAATTTTGTAGGAAAGGGAGTTGTAACTGATCCTAACATGCTTTAAATGTGGTGGATATGCATGCCAGAAATATGTTGAGGATGCAAGTGGACCTAAGGATCCAAAAATTTCAAGGAGTGGAAAAAATCAAATTCTCATGTGGTTGGATATTTACCAGAGATAAACTACCCACTTTTTGCCTATCCTTAAAAATCACAGATAATTTTTGGAACAATCTCTCTCAGCATTTGTGCATTTCCATCTTGGATCCTCAAATTTGTTTCCAGATCCAACCATGAGTTTTCACTCTCCCATTTTTCTCGTAAACAAAAAAGATATTAAAGCATAACAAAATGAAAATTTTAGTGTTCATGTATGCAAAACAAAATTTGGAAATTATTTCAACCACTAAAAATGAATTCCAAGGTTTTGTTATCCATGTTTGGGAGATTCCACAAGTACAACCCCTAATAATAAGCTAGGTGGAATTTTATAGGAAAGGGTCTTGCAACTGATCCAAACATGCTTTAAATGTGGTTGATATGCATGCCAGAAACATGTTGAGGATACAAGTGGACCTAATGATCCAAAAATTTCAAGGAGTGGAAAAACTCAAATTCTCAAGTGGTTGCATAATTACCAGAGTTAAACAACCCACTTTTTGCCTATCCTTAAAAATCACAGATACTTTTGGAACTATCTCCCTCAGCATTTGTGCATTTCCATCTCTGATGGTCAAATTTGTTTTTCAGATCCAAACTTGAGCTTTCACTCTTCCATTTTTTCACGTAAACAAAAAAGATATTACGGAATAACAAAATGAAAATTTTAGAGTTCACGTATGTAAAAAAAAATTTTAAAATTATTTCACGTACTAAAAATGAACTCCAAGGTTTTGTTATCCATGTTTGGGAGATTCCACTAGTACAACCCCTAATAATAAACTTGGTGGAATTTTATAGGAAAGGGACTTGTAACTGATCCAAACATGCTTTAAATGTGGTGGATATGCATGCCAGAAACATGTTGAGGATGCAAGTGGACCTAATGATCCAAAAATTTCAAGGAGTGGAAAAACTCAAATTCTCAAGTGGTTGGATATTTACCAGAGCTAAACAACCCACTTTTTGCCTATCCTGAAAAATCACAGATACTTTTTGGAACTATCTCTCTCAGCATTTGTGCATTTCCATCTCTGATGGTAAAATTTTTTTTCAGACGCAAACATGAGCTTTCACTCTCCCATTTTTTCACGTAAACAAAAAAGATATTAAGGCATAACAAAATGAAAATTTTAGAGTTCATGTATGCAAAAAAAAAATTTTAAATTTATTTCACGTTCTAAAAATGAACTCCAAGGTTTTGTTATCCTTGTTTGGGAGATTCCACTAGTACAACCCCTAATAATAAACTTGGTGGAATTTTGTAGGAAAGGGACTTGTAACTGATCTTAACATGCTTTAAATGTGGTGGATATGCTTGCCAGAAACATGTTGAGGATGCAAGTGGACCTAATGATCCAAAAATTTCAAGGAGTGGAAAAAATCAAATTCTCAAGTTGTTGGATATTTACCGAAGCCAAACAACCCACATTTTGCCTACCCTTAAAAATCACAGATACTTTTTGGAACTATCTCTCTCAGCATTTGTGCACTTCCATCTTGGATGCTGAAATTTGTTTTCAGATCCAAACTTGAGTTTTCACTCTCCCATTTTTCTCGTAAAAAAAAAAAGATATTAAGGCATAACAAAATGAAGATTTTAGAGTTCATGTATGCAAAAAAAATTGAAAATTATTTCACGCACTAAAAATGAAATCCAAGGTTTTATTATCCATGTTTGGGAGATTCCACTAGTACAACCCCTAATAATAAGCTAGGTGGAATTTTATAGGAAAGGGACTTGAAACTGATCCTAACATGCTTTAAATGTGGTGGATATGCATGCAAGAAACATGTTGAGGATGCAAGTAGACGTAATGATCCAATAATTTCAAGGAATGGAAAAAATCAAATACTCAAGTGGTTGGGTATTTACCAGAGCCAAACAACCCACTTTTTGCCTATCCTTAAAAATCACAGACACTTTTTGGAACTATCTCTCTCAGCATTTGTGCATTTCCATCTTGGTTGGTCAAATATGTTTTCAGATCCAAACTTGAGCTTTCACTCTCCCATTTTTTCTCGTAAATAAAAAAGATATTAAGGCATAACAAAATTAAAATTTTAGAGTTCTTGTATGCAAAAAAAATTTGAAAATTATTTCACGCACTAATAATGAACTCCAAGGTTTTGTTATCCATGTTTGGGAGATTGCACAAGTACAACCACTAATAATAAGCTAGGAGGAATTTTATAGGAAAGGGACTTGTAACTGATCCCAATATGCTTTAAATGTGGTGGATACGCATGCCAGAAACATGTTGAGGATACAAGTGGACCTAATGATCCAAAAATTTCAAGGAGTGGAAAAAATCAAATTCTCAAGTGGTTGGATATTTACCAGAGCCAAACAACCCTCATTTTGCCTATCCTTAAAAATCATAGATACTTTTTGGAACTATCTCTCTCAGCATTTGTGCATTTCCATCTTGGATGCTGAAATTTGTTTTCTGATCCAAACTTGAGTTTTCACTCTCTCATTTTTCTCGTAAACAAAAAAGATATTCAGGCATAACAAAATGAAGATTTTAGAGTTCATGTATGCAAAAAAAAATTTGAAAATTATTTCACGCACTAAAAATGAACTCCAAGGTTTTGTTATCCATGTTTAGGAGATTCCACTAGTACAACCCCTAATAATAAGCTGGGTGGAATTTTGTAGGAAAGGGAGTTGTAACTGATCCTAACATGCTTTAAATGTGGTGGATATGCATGCCAGAAATATGTTGAGGATGCAAGTGGACCTAAGGATCCAAAAATTTCAAGGAGTGGAAAAAATCAAATTCTCATGTGGTTGGATATTTACCAGAGTTAAACTACCCACTTTTTGCCTATCCTTAAAAATCACAGATAATTTTTGGAACAATCTCTCTCAGCATTTGTGCATTTCCATCTTGGATCCTCAAATTTGTTTCCAGATCCAACCATGAGTTTTCACTCTCCCATTTTTCTCGTAAACAAAAAAGATATTAAAGCATAACAAAATGAAAATTTTAGTGTTCATGTATGCAAAACAAAATTTGGAAATTATTTCAACCACTAAAAATGAATTCCAAGGTTTTGTTATCCATGTTTGGGAGATTCCACAAGTACAACCCCTAATAATAAGCTAGGTGGAATTTTATAGGAAAGGGTCTTGCAACTGATCCAAACATGCTTTAAATGTGGTTGATATGCATGCCAGAAACATGTTGAGGATACAAGTGGACCTAATGATCCAAAAATTTCAAGGAGTGGAAAAACTCAAATTCTCAAGTGGTTGCATAATTACCAGAGTTAAACAACCCACTTTTTGCCTATCCTTAAAAATCACAGATACTTTTGGAACTATCTCCCTCAGCATTTGTGCATTTCCATCTCTGATGGTCAAATTTGTTTTTCAGATCCAAACTTGAGCTTTCACTCTTCCATTTTTTCACGTAAACAAAAAAGATATTACGGAATAACAAAATGAAAATTTTAGAGTTCACGTATGTAAAAAAAAATTTTAAAATTATTTCACGTACTAAAAATGAACTCCAAGGTTTTGTTATCCATGTTTGGGAGATTCCACTAGTACAACCCCTAATAATAAACTTGGTGGAATTTTATAGGAAAGGGACTTGTAACTGATCCAAACATGCTTTAAATGTGGTGGATATGCATGCCAGAAACATGTTGAGGATGCAAGTGGACCTAATGATCCAAAAATTTCAAGGAGTGGAAAAACTCAAATTCTCAAGTGGTTGGATATTTACCAGAGCTAAACAACCCACTTTTTGCCTATCCTGAAAAATCACAGATACTTTTTGGAACTATCTCTCTCAGCATTTGTGCATTTCCATCTCTGATGGTAAAATTTTTTTTCAGACGCAAACATGAGCTTTCACTCTCCCATTTTTTCACGTAAACAAAAAAGATATTAAGGCATAACAAAATGAAAATTTTAGAGTTCATGTATGCAAAAAAAAAATTTTAAATTTATTTCACGTTCTAAAAATGAACTCCAAGGTTTTGTTATCCTTGTTTGGGAGATTCCACTAGTACAACCCCTAATAATAAACTTGGTGGAATTTTGTAGGACAGGGACTTGTAACTGATCTTAACATGCTTTAAATGTGGTGGATATGCTTGCCAGAAACATGTTGAGGATGCAAGTGGACCTAATGATCCAAAAATTTCAAGGAGTGGAAAAAATCAAATTCTCAAGTTGTTGGATATTTACCGAAGCCAAACAACCCACATTTTGCCTACCCTTAAAAATCACAGATACTTTTTGGAACTATCTCTCTCAGCATTTGTGCACTTCCATCTTGGATGCTGAAATTTGTTTTCAGATCCAAACTTGAGTTTTCACTCTCCCATTTTTCTCGTAAAAAAAAAAAGATATTAAGGCATAACAAAATGAAGATTTTAGAGTTCATGTATGCAAAAAAAATTGAAAATTATTTCACGCACTAAAAATGAAATCCAAGGTTTTATTATCCATGTTTGGGAGATTCCACTAGTACAACCCCTAATAATAAGCTAGGTGGAATTTTATAGGAAAGGGACTTGAAACTGATCCTAACATGCTTTAAATGTGGTGGATATGCATGCAAGAAACATGTTGAGGATGCAAGTGGACGTAATGATCCAATAATTTCAAGGAGTGGAAAAAATCAAATACTCAAGTGGTTGGGTATTTACCAGAGCCAAACAACCCACTTTTTGCCTATCCTTAAAAATCACAGATACTTTTTGGAACTATCTCTCTCAGCATTTGTGCATTTCCATCTTGGTTGGTCAAATATGTTTTCAGATCCAAACTTGAGCTTTCACTCTCCCATTTTTTCTCGTAAATAAAAAAGATATTAAGGCATAACAAAATTAAAATTTTAGAGTTCTTGTATGCAAAAAAAATTTGAAAATTATTTCACGCACTAATAATGAACTCCAAGGTTTTGTTATCCATGTTTGGGAGATTGCACAAGTACAACCACTAATAATAAGCTAGGAGGAATTTTATAGGAAAGGGACTTGTAACTGATCCCAATATGCTTTAAATGTGGTGGATACGCATGCCAGAAACATGTTGAGGATACAAGTGGACCTAATGATCCAAAAATTTCAAGGAGTGGAAAAAATCAAATTCTCAAGTGGTTGGATATTTACCAGAGCCAAACAACCCTCATTTTGCCTATCCTTAAAAATCATAGATACTTTTTGGAACTATCTCTCTCAGCATTTGTGCATTTCCATCTTGGATGCTGAAATTTGTTTTCTGATCCAAACTTGAGTTTTCACTCTCTCATTTTTCTCGTAAACAAAAAAGATATTCAGGCATAACAAAATGAAGATTTTAGAGTTCATGTATGCAAAAAAAAATTTGAAAATTATTTCACGCACTAAAAATGAACTCCAAGGTTTTGTTATCCATGTTTAGGAGATTCCACTAGTACAACCCCTAATAATAAGCTGGGTGGAATTTTGTAGGAAAGGGAGTTGTAACTGATCCTAACATGCTTTAAATGTGGTGGATATGCATGCCAGAAATATGTTGAGGATGCAAGTGGACCTAAGGATCCAAAAATTTCAAGGAGTGGAAAAAATCAAATTCTCATGTGGTTGGATATTTACCAGAGTTAAACTACCCACTTTTTGCCTATCCTTAAAAATCACAGATAATTTTTGGAACAATCTCTCTCAGCATTTGTGCATTTCCATCTTGGATCCTCAAATTTGTTTCCAGATCCAACCATGAGTTTTCACTCTCCCATTTTTCTCGTAAACAAAAAAGATATTAAAGCATAACAAAATGAAAATTTTAGTGTTCATGTATGCAAAACAAAATTTGGAAATTATTTCAACCACTAAAAATGAATTCCAAGGTTTTGTTATCCATGTTTGGGAGATTCCACAAGTACAACCCCTAATAATAAGCTAGGTGGAATTTTATAGGAAAGGGTCTTGCAACTGATCCAAACATGCTTTAAATGTGGTTGATATGCATGCCAGAAACATGTTGAGGATACAAGTGGACCTAATGATCCAAAAATTTCAAGGAGTGGAAAAACTCAAATTCTCAAGTGGTTGCATAATTACCAGAGTTAAACAACCCACTTTTTGCCTATCCTTAAAAATCACAGATACTTTTGGAACTATCTCCCTCAGCATTTGTGCATTTCCATCTCTGATGGTCAAATTTGTTTTTCAGATCCAAACTTGAGCTTTCACTCTTCCATTTTTTCACGTAAACAAAAAAGATATTACGGAATAACAAAATGAAAATTTTAGAGTTCACGTATGTAAAAAAAAATTTTAAAATTATTTCACGTACTAAAAATGAACTCCAAGGTTTTGTTATCCATGTTTGGGAGATTCCACTAGTACAACCCCTAATAATAAACTTGGTGGAATTTTATAGGAAAGGGACTTGTAACTGATCCAAACATGCTTTAAATGTGGTGGATATGCATGCCAGAAACATGTTGAGGATGCAAGTGGACCTAATGATCCAAAAATTTCAAGGAGTGGAAAAACTCAAATTCTCAAGTGGTTGGATATTTACCAGAGCTAAACAACCCACTTTTTGCCTATCCTGAAAAATCACAGATACTTTTTGGAACTATCTCTCTCAGCATTTGTGCATTTCCATCTCTGATGGTAAAATTTTTTTTCAGACGCAAACATGAGCTTTCACTCTCCCATTTTTTCACGTAAACAAAAAAGATATTAAGGCATAACAAAATGAAAATTTTAGAGTTCATGTATGCAAAAAAAAAATTTTAAATTTATTTCACGTTCTAAAAATGAACTCCAAGGTTTTGTTATCCTTGTTTGGGAGATTCCACTAGTACAACCCCTAATAATAAACTTGGTGGAATTTTGTAGGACAGGGACTTGTAACTGATCTTAACATGCTTTAAATGTGGTGGATATGCTTGCCAGAAACATGTTGAGGATGCAAGTGGACCTAATGATCCAAAAATTTCAAGGAGTGGAAAAAATCAAATTCTCAAGTTGTTGGATATTTACCGAAGCCAAACAACCCACATTTTGCCTACCCTTAAAAATCACAGATACTTTTTGGAACTATCTCTCTCAGCATTTGTGCACTTCCATCTTGGATGCTGAAATTTGTTTTCAGATCCAAACTTGAGTTTTCACTCTCCCATTTTTCTCGTAAAAAAAAAAAGATATTAAGGCATAACAAAATGAAGATTTTAGAGTTCATGTATGCAAAAAAAATTGAAAATTATTTCACGCACTAAAAATGAAATCCAAGGTTTTATTATCCATGTTTGGGAGATTCCACTAGTACAACCCCTAATAATAAGCTAGGTGGAATTTTATAGGAAAGGGACTTGAAACTGATCCTAACATGCTTTAAATGTGGTGGATATGCATGCAAGAAACATGTTGAGGATGCAAGTGGACGTAATGATCCAATAATTTCAAGGAGTGGAAAAAATCAAATACTCAAGTGGTTGGGTATTTACCAGAGCCAAACAACCCACTTTTTGCCTATCCTTAAAAATCACAGATACTTTTTGGAACTATCTCTCTCAGCATTTGTGCATTTCCATCTTGGTTGGTCAAATATGTTTTCAGATCCAAACTTGAGCTTTCACTCTCCCATTTTTTCTCGTAAATAAAAAAGATATTAAGGCATAACAAAATTAAAATTTTAGAGTTCTTGTATGCAAAAAAAATTTGAAAATTATTTCACGCACTAATAATGAACTCCAAGGTTTTGTTATCCATGTTTGGGAGATTGCACAAGTACAACCACTAATAATAAGCTAGGAGGAATTTTATAGGAAAGGGACTTGTAACTGATCCCAATATGCTTTAAATGTGGTGGATACGCATGCCAGAAACATGTTGAGGATGCAAGTGGACCTAATGATCCAAAAATTTCAAGGAGTGGAAAAAATCAAATTCTCAAGTGGTTGGATATTTACCAGAGCCAAACAACCCTCATTTTGCCTATCCTTAAAAATCATAGATACTTTTTGGAACTATCTCTCTCAGCATTTGTGCATTTCCATCTTGGATGCTGAAATTTGTTTTCTGATCCAAACTTGAGTTTTCACTCTCTCATTTTTCTCGTAAACAAAAAAGATATTCAGGCATAACAAAATGAAGATTTTAGAGTTCATGTATGCAAAAAAAAATTTGAAAATTATTTCACGCACTAAAAATGAACTCCAAGGTTTTGTTATCCATGTTTAGGAGATTCCACTAGTACAACCGCTAATAATAAGCTGGGTGGAATTTTGTAGGAAAGGGAGTTGTAACTGATCCTAACATGCTTTAAATGTGGTGGATATGCATGCCAGAAATATGTTGAGGATGCAAGTGGACCTAAGGATCCAAAAATTTCAAGGAGTGGAAAAAATCAAATTCTCATGTGGTTGGATATTTACCAGAGTTAAACTACCCACTTTTTGCCTATCCTTAAAAATCACAGATAATTTTTGGAACAATCTCTCTCAGCATTTGTGCATTTCCATCTTGGATCCTCAAATTTGTTTCCAGATCCAACCATGAGTTTTCACTCTCCCATTTTTCTCGTAAACAAAAAAGATATTAAAGCATAACAAAATGAAAATTTTAGTGTTCATGTATGCAAAACAAAATTTGGAAATTATTTCAACCACTAAAAATGAATTCCAAGGTTTTGTTATCCATGTTTGGGAGATTCCACAAGTACAACCCCTAATAATAAGCTAGGTGGAATTTTATAGGAAAGGGTCTTGCAACTGATCCAAACATGCTTTAAATGTGGTTGATATGCATGCCAGAAACATGTTGAGGATACAAGTGGACCTAATGATCCAAAAATTTCAAGGAGTGGAAAAACTCAAATTCTCAAGTGGTTGCATAATTACCAGAGTTAAACAACCCACTTTTTGCCTATCCTTAAAAATCACAGATACTTTTGGAACTATCTCCCTCAGCATTTGTGCATTTCCATCTCTGATGGTCAAATTTGTTTTTCAGATCCAAACTTGAGCTTTCACTCTTCCATTTTTTCACGTAAACAAAAAAGATATTACGGAATAACAAAATGAAAATTTTAGAGTTCACGTATGTAAAAAAAAATTTTAAAATTATTTCACGTACTAAAAATGAACTCCAAGGTTTTGTTATCCATGTTTGGGAGATTCCACTAGTACAACCCCTAATAATAAACTTGGTGGAATTTTATAGGAAAGGGACTTGTAACTGATCCAAACATGCTTTAAATGTGGTGGATATGCATGCCAGAAACATGTTGAGGATGCAAGTGGACCTAATGATCCAAAAATTTCAAGGAGTGGAAAAACTCAAATTCTCAAGTGGTTGGATATTTACCAGAGCTAAACAACCCACTTTTTGCCTATCCTGAAAAATCACAGATACTTTTTGGAACTATCTCTCTCAGCATTTGTGCATTTCCATCTCTGATGGTAAAATTTTTTTTCAGACGCAAACATGAGCTTTCACTCTCCCATTTTTTCACGTAAACAAAAAAGATATTAAGGCATAACAAAATGAAAATTTTAGAGTTCATGTATGCAAAAAAAAAATTTTAAATTTATTTCACGTTCTAAAAATGAACTCCAAGGTTTTGTTATCCTTGTTTGGGAGATTCCACTAGTACAACCCCTAATAATAAACTTGGTGGAATTTTGTAGGAAAGGGACTTGTAACTGATCTTAACATGCTTTAAATGTGGTGGATATGCTTGCCAGAAACATGTTGAGGATGCAAGTGGACCTAATGATCCAAAAATTTCAAGGAGTGGAAAAAATCAAATTCTCAAGTTGTTGGATATTTACCGAAGCCAAACAACCCACATTTTGCCTACCCTTAAAAATCACAGATACTTTTTGGAACTATCTCTCTCAGCATTTGTGCACTTCCATCTTGGATGCTGAAATTTGTTTTCAGATCCAAACTTGAGTTTTCACTCTCCCATTTTTCTCGTAAAAAAAAAAAAGATATTAAGGCATAACAAAATGAAGATTTTAGAGTTCATGTATGCAAAAAAAATTGAAAATTATTTCACGCACTAAAAATGAAATCCAAGGTTTTATTATCCATGTTTGGGAGATTCCACTAGTACAACCCCTAATAATAAGCTAGGTGGAATTTTATAGGAAAGGGACTTGAAACTGATCCTAACATGCTTTAAATGTGGTGGATATGCATGCAAGAAACATGTTGAGGATGCAAGTGGACGTAATGATCCAATAATTTCAAGGAGTGGAAAAAATCAAATACTCAAGTGGTTGGGTATTTACCAGAGCCAAACAACCCACTTTTTGCCTATCCTTAAAAATCACAGATACTTTTTGGAACTATCTCTCTCAGCATTTGTGCATTTCCATCTTGGTTGGTCAAATATGTTTTCAGATCCAAACTTGAGCTTTCACTCTCCCATTTTTTCTCGTAAATAAAAAAGATATTAAGGCATAACAAAATTAAAATTTTAGAGTTCTTGTATGCAAAAAAAATTTGAAAATTATTTCACGCACTAATAATGAACTCCAAGGTTTTGTTATCCATGTTTGGGAGATTGCACAAGTACAACCACTAATAATAAGCTAGGAGGAATTTTATAGGAAAGGGACTTGTAACTGATCCCAATATGCTTTAAATGTGGTGGATACGCATGCCAGAAACATGTTGAGGATGCAAGTGGACCTAATGATCCAAAAATTTCAAGGAGTGGAAAAAATCAAATTCTCAAGTGGTTGGATATTTACCAGAGCCAAACAACCCTCATTTTGCCTATCCTTAAAAATCATAGATACTTTTTGGAACTATCTCTCTCAGCATTTGTGCATTTCCATCTTGGATGCTGAAATTTGTTTTCTGATCCAAACTTGAGTTTTCACTCTCTCATTTTTCTCGTAAACAAAAAAGATATTCAGGCATAACAAAATGAAGATTTTAGAGTTCATGTATGCAAAAAAAAATTTGAAAATTATTTCACGCACTAAAAATGAACTCCAAGGTTTTGTTATCCATGTTTAGGAGATTCCACTAGTACAACCCCTAATAATAAGCTGGGTGGAATTTTGTAGGAAAGGGAGTTGTAACTGATCCTAACATGCTTTAAATGTGGTGGATATGCATGCCAGAAATATGTTGAGGATGCAAGTGGACCTAAGGATCCAAAAATTTCAAGGAGTGGAAAAAATCAAATTCTCATGTGGTTGGATATTTACCAGAGTTAAACTACCCACTTTTTGCCTATCCTTAAAAATCACAGATAATTTTTGGAACAATCTCTCTCAGCATTTGTGCATTTCCATCTTGGATCCTCAAATTTGTTTCCAGATCCAACCATGAGTTTTCACTCTCCCATTTTTCTCGTAAACAAAAAAGATATTAAAGCATAACAAAATGAAAATTTTAGTGTTCATGTATGCAAAACAAAATTTGGAAATTATTTCAACCACTAAAAATGAATTCCAAGGTTTTGTTATCCATGTTTGGGAGATTCCACAAGTACAACCCCTAATAATAAGCTAGGTGGAATTTTATAGGAAAGGGTCTTGCAACTGATCCAAACATGCTTTAAATGTGGTTGATATGCATGCCAGAAACATGTTGAGGATACAAGTGGACCTAATGATCCAAAAATTTCAAGGAGTGGAAAAACTCAAATTCTCAAGTGGTTGCATAATTACCAGAGTTAAACAACCCACTTTTTGCCTATCCTTAAAAATCACAGATACTTTTGGAACTATCTCCCTCAGCATTTGTGCATTTCCATCTCTGATGGTCAAATTTGTTTTTCAGATCCAAACTTGAGCTTTCACTCTTCCATTTTTTCACGTAAACAAAAAAGATATTACGGAATAACAAAATGAAAATTTTAGAGTTCACGTATGTAAAAAAAAATTTTAAAATTATTTCACGTACTAAAAATGAACTCCAAGGTTTTGTTATCCATGTTTGGGAGATTCCACTAGTACAACCCCTAATAATAAACTTGGTGGAATTTTATAGGAAAGGGACTTGTAACTGATCCAAACATGCTTTAAATGTGGTGGATATGCATGCCAGAAACATGTTGAGGATGCAAGTGGACCTAATGATCCAAAAATTTCAAGGAGTGGAAAAACTCAAATTCTCAAGTGGTTGGATATTTACCAGAGCTAAACAACCCACTTTTTGCCTATCCTGAAAAATCACAGATACTTTTTGGAACTATCTCTCTCAGCATTTGTGCATTTCCATCTCTGATGGTAAAATTTTTTTTCAGACGCAAACATGAGCTTTCACTCTCCCATTTTTTCACGTAAACAAAAAAGATATTAAGGCATAACAAAATGAAAATTTTAGAGTTCATGTATGCAAAAAAAAAATTTTAAATTTATTTCACGTTCTAAAAATGAACTCCAAGGTTTTGTTATCCTTGTTTGGGAGATTCCACTAGTACAACCCCTAATAATAAACTTGGTGGAATTTTGTAGGAAAGGGACTTGTAACTGATCTTAACATGCTTTAAATGTGGTGGATATGCTTGCCAGAAACATGTTGAGGATGCAAGTGGACCTAATGATCCAAAAATTTCAAGGAGTGGAAAAAATCAAATTCTCAAGTTGTTGGATATTTACCGAAGCCAAACAACCCACATTTTGCCTACCCTTAAAAATCACAGATACTTTTTGGAACTATCTCTCTCAGCATTTGTGCACTTCCATCTTGGATGCTGAAATTTGTTTTCAGATCCAAACTTGAGTTTTCACTCTCCCATTTTTCTCGTAAAAAAAAAAAAGATATTAAGGCATAACAAAATGAAGATTTTAGAGTTCATGTATGCAAAAAAAATTGAAAATTATTTCACGCACTAAAAATGAAATCCAAGGTTTTATTATCCATGTTTGGGAGATTCCACTAGTACAACCCCTAATAATAAGCTAGGTGGAATTTTATAGGAAAGGGACTTGAAACTGATCCTAACATGCTTTAAATGTGGTGGATATGCATGCAAGAAACATGTTGAGGATGCAAGTGGACGTAATGATCCAATAATTTCAAGGAGTGGAAAAAATCAAATACTCAAGTGGTTGGGTATTTACCAGAGCCAAACAACCCACTTTTTGCCTATCCTTAAAAATCACAGATACTTTTTGGAACTATCTCTCTCAGCATTTGTGCATTTCCATCTTGGTTGGTCAAATATGTTTTCAGATCCAAACTTGAGCTTTCACTCTCCCATTTTTTCTCGTAAATAAAAAAGATATTATGGCATAACAAAATTAAAATTTTAGAGTTCTTGTATGCAAAAAAAATTTGAAAATTATTTCACGCACTAATAATGAACTCCAAGGTTTTGTTATCCATGTTTGGGAGATTGCACAAGTACAACCACTAATAATAAGCTAGGAGGAATTTTATAGGAAAGGGACTTGTAACTGATCCCAATATGCTTTAAATGTGGTGGATACGCATGCCAGAAACATGTTGAGGATACAAGTGGACCTAATGATCCAAAAATTTCAAGGAGTGGAAAAAATCAAATTCTCAAGTGGTTGGATATTTACCAGAGCCAAACAACCCTCATTTTGCCTATCCTGAAAAATCATAGATACTTTTTTGAACTATCTCTCTCAGCATTTGTGCATTTCCATCTTGGATGCTGAAATTTGTTTTCTGATCCAAACTTGAGTTTTCACTCTCTCATTTTTCTCGTAAACAAAAAAGATATTCAGGCATAACAAAATGAAGATTTTAGAGTTCATGTATGCAAAAAAAAATTTGAAAATTATTTCACGCACTAAAAATGAACTCCAAGGTTTTGTTATCCATGTTTAGGAGATTCCACTAGTACAACCCCTAATAATAAGCTGGGTGGAATTTTGTAGGAAAGGGAGTTGTAACTGATCCTAACATGCTTTAAATGTGGTGGATATGCATGCCAGAAATATGTTGAGGATGCAAGTGGACCTAAGGATCCAAAAATTTCAAGGAGTGGAAAAAATCAAATTCTCATGTGGTTGGATATTTACCAGAGTTAAACTACCCACTTTTTGCCTATCCTTAAAAATCACAGATAATTTTTGGAACAATCTCTCTCAGCATTTGTGCATTTCCATCTTGGATCCTCAAATTTGTTTCCAGATCCAACCATGAGTTTTCACTCTCCCATTTTTCTCGTAAACAAAAAAGATATTAAAGCATAACAAAATGAAAATTTTAGTGTTCATGTATGCAAAACAAAATTTGGAAATTATTTCAACCACTAAAAATGAATTCCAAGGTTTTGTTATCCATGTTTGGGAGATTCCACAAGTACAACCCCTAATAATAAGCTAGGTGGAATTTTATAGGAAAGGGTCTTGCAACTGATCCAAACATGCTTTAAATGTGGTTGATATGCATGCCAGAAACATGTTGAGGATACAAGTGGACCTAATGATCCAAAAATTTCAAGGAGTGGAAAAACTCAAATTCTCAAGTGGTTGCATAATTACCAGAGTTAAACAACCCACTTTTTGCCTATCCTTAAAAATCACAGATACTTTTGGAACTATCTCCCTCAGCATTTGTGCATTTCCATCTCTGATGGTCAAATTTGTTTTTCAGATCCAAACTTGAGCTTTCACTCTTCCATTTTTTCACGTAAACAAAAAAGATATTACGGAATAACAAAATGAAAATTTTAGAGTTCACGTATGTAAAAAAAAATTTTAAAATTATTTCACGTACTAAAAATGAACTCCAAGGTTTTGTTATCCATGTTTGGGAGATTCCACTAGTACAACCCCTAATAATAAACTTGGTGGAATTTTATAGGAAAGGGACTTGTAACTGATCCAAACATGCTTTAAATGTGGTGGATATGCATGCCAGAAACATGTTGAGGATGCAAGTGGACCTAATGATCCAAAAATTTCAAGGAGTGGAAAAACTCAAATTCTCAAGTGGTTGGATATTTACCAGAGCTAAACAACCCACTTTTTGCCTATCCTGAAAAATCACAGATACTTTTTGGAACTATCTCTCTCAGCATTTGTGCATTTCCATCTCTGATGGTAAAATTTTTTTTCAGACGCAAACATGAGCTTTCACTCTCCCATTTTTTCACGTAAACAAAAAAGATATTAAGGCATAACAAAATGAAAATTTTAGAGTTCATGTATGCAAAAAAAAAATTTTAAATTTATTTCACGTTCTAAAAATGAACTCCAAGGTTTTGTTATCCTTGTTTGGGAGATTCCACTAGTACAACCCCTAATAATAAACTTGGTGGAATTTTGTAGGAAAGGGACTTGTAACTGATCTTAACATGCTTTAAATGTGGTGGATATGCTTGCCAGAAACATGTTGAGGATGCAAGTGGACCTAATGATCCAAAAATTTCAAGGAGTGGAAAAAATCAAATTCTCAAGTTGTTGGATATTTACCGAAGCCAAACAACCCACATTTTGCCTACCCTTAAAAATCACAGATACTTTTTGGAACTATCTCTCTCAGCATTTGTGCACTTCCATCTTGGATGCTGAAATTTGTTTTCAGATCCAAACTTGAGTTTTCACTCTCCCATTTTTCTCGTAAAAAAAAAAAAGATATTAAGGCATAACAAAATGAAGATTTTAGAGTTCATGTATGCAAAAAAAATTGAAAATTATTTCACGCACTAAAAATGAAATCCAAGGTTTTATTATCCATGTTTGGGAGATTCCACTAGTACAACCCCTAATAATAAGCTAGGTGGAATTTTATAGGAAAGGGACTTGAAACTGATCCTAACATGCTTTAAATGTGGTGGATATGCATGCAAGAAACATGTTGAGGATGCAAGTGGACGTAATGATCCAATAATTTCAAGGAGTGGAAAAAATCAAATACTCAAGTGGTTGGGTATTTACCAGAGCCAAACAACCCACTTTTTGCCTATCCTTAAAAATCACAGATACTTTTTGGAACTATCTCTCTCAGCATTTGTGCATTTCCATCTTGGTTGGTCAAATATGTTTTCAGATCCAAACTTGAGCTTTCACTCTCCCATTTTTTCTCGTAAATAAAAAAGATATTATGGCATAACAAAATTAAAATTTTAGAGTTCTTGTATGCAAAAAAAATTTGAAAATTATTTCACGCACTAATAATGAACTCCAAGGTTTTGTTATCCATGTTTGGGAGATTGCACAAGTACAACCACTAATAATAAGCTAGGAGGAATTTTATAGGAAAGGGACTTGTAACTGATCCCAATATGCTTTAAATGTGGTGGATACGCATGCCAGAAACATGTTGAGGATACAAGTGGACCTAATGATCCAAAAATTTCAAGGAGTGGAAAAAATCAAATTCTCAAGTGGTTGGATATTTACCAGAGCCAAACAACCCTCATTTTGCCTATCCTGAAAAATCATAGATACTTTTTTGAACTATCTCTCTCAGCATTTGTGCATTTCCATCTTGGATGCTGAAATTTGTTTTCTGATCCAAACTTGAGTTTTCACTCTCTCATTTTTCTCGTAAACAAAAAAGATATTCAGGCATAACAAAATGAAGATTTTAGAGTTCATGTATGCAAAAAAAAATTTGAAAATTATTTCACGCACTAAAAATGAACTCCAAGGTTTTGTTATCCATGTTTAGGAGATTCCACTAGTACAACCCCTAATAATAAGCTGGGTGGAATTTTGTAGGAAAGGGAGTTGTAACTGATCCTAACATGCTTTAAATGTGGTGGATATGCATGCCAGAAATATGTTGAGGATGCAAGTGGACCTAAGGATCCAAAAATTTCAAGGAGTGGAAAAAATCAAATTCTCATGTGGTTGGATATTTACCAGAGTTAAACTACCCACTTTTTGCCTATCCTTAAAAATCACAGATAATTTTTGGAACAATCTCTCTCAGCATTTGTGCATTTCCATCTTGGATCCTCAAATTTGTTTCCAGATCCAACCATGAGTTTTCACTCTCCCATTTTTCTCGTAAACAAAAAAGATATTAAAGCATAACAAAATGAAAATTTTAGTGTTCATGTATGCAAAACAAAATTTGGAAATTATTTCAACCACTAAAAATGAATTCCAAGGTTTTGTTATCCATGTTTGGGAGATTCCACAAGTACAACCCCTAATAATAAGCTAGGTGGAATTTTATAGGAAAGGGTCTTGCAACTGATCCAAACATGCTTTAAATGTGGTTGATATGCATGCCAGAAACATGTTGAGGATACAAGTGGACCTAATGATCCAAAAATTTCAAGGAGTGGAAAAACTCAAATTCTCAAGTGGTTGCATAATTACCAGAGTTAAACAACCCACTTTTTGCCTATCCTTAAAAATCACAGATACTTTTGGAACTATCTCCCTCAGCATTTGTGCATTTCCATCTCTGATGGTCAAATTTGTTTTTCAGATCCAAACTTGAGCTTTCACTCTTCCATTTTTTCACGTAAACAAAAAAGATATTACGGAATAACAAAATGAAAATTTTAGAGTTCACGTATGTAAAAAAAAATTTTAAAATTATTTCACGTACTAAAAATGAACTCCAAGGTTTTGTTATCCATGTTTGGGAGATTCCACTAGTACAACCCCTAATAATAAACTTGGTGGAATTTTATAGGAAAGGGACTTGTAACTGATCCAAACATGCTTTAAATGTGGTGGATATGCATGCCAGAAACATGTTGAGGATGCAAGTGGACCTAATGATCCAAAAATTTCAAGGAGTGGAAAAACTCAAATTCTCAAGTGGTTGGATATTTACCAGAGCTAAACAACCCACTTTTTGCCTATCCTGAAAAATCACAGATACTTTTTGGAACTATCTCTCTCAGCATTTGTGCATTTCCATCTCTGATGGTAAAATTTTTTTTCAGACGCAAACATGAGCTTTCACTCTCCCATTTTTTCACGTAAACAAAAAAGATATTAAGGCATAACAAAATGAAAATTTTAGAGTTCATGTATGCAAAAAAAAAATTTTAAATTTATTTCACGTTCTAAAAATGAACTCCAAGGTTTTGTTATCCTTGTTTGGGAGATTCCACTAGTACAACCCCTAATAATAAACTTGGTGGAATTTTGTAGGAAAGGGACTTGTAACTGATCTTAACATGCTTTAAATGTGGTGGATATGCTTGCCAGAAACATGTTGAGGATGCAAGTGGACCTAATGATCCAAAAATTTCAAGGAGTGGAAAAAATCAAATTCTCAAGTTGTTGGATATTTACCGAAGCCAAACAACCCACATTTTGCCTACCCTTAAAAATCACAGATACTTTTTGGAACTATCTCTCTCAGCATTTGTGCACTTCCATCTTGGATGCTGAAATTTGTTTTCAGATCCAAACTTGAGTTTTCACTCTCCCATTTTTCTCGTAAAAAAAAAAAAGATATTAAGGCATAACAAAATGAAGATTTTAGAGTTCATGTATGCAAAAAAAATTGAAAATTATTTCACGCACTAAAAATGAAATCCAAGGTTTTATTATCCATGTTTGGGAGATTCCACTAGTACAACCCCTAATAATAAGCTAGGTGGAATTTTATAGGAAAGGGACTTGAAACTGATCCTAACATGCTTTAAATGTGGTGGATATGCATGCAAGAAACATGTTGAGGATGCAAGTGGACGTAATGATCCAATAATTTCAAGGAGTGGAAAAAATCAAATACTCAAGTGGTTGGGTATTTACCAGAGCCAAACAACCCACTTTTTGCCTATCCTTAAAAATCACAGATACTTTTTGGAACTATCTCTCTCAGCATTTGTGCATTTCCATCTTGGTTGGTCAAATATGTTTTCAGATCCAAACTTGAGCTTTCACTCTCCCATTTTTTCTCGTAAATAAAAAAGATATTATGGCATAACAAAATTAAAATTTTAGAGTTCTTGTATGCAAAAAAAATTTGAAAATTATTTCACGCACTAATAATGAACTCCAAGGTTTTGTTATCCATGTTTGGGAGATTGCACAAGTACAACCACTAATAATAAGCTAGGAGGAATTTTATAGGAAAGGGACTTGTAACTGATCCCAATATGCTTTAAATGTGGTGGATACGCATGCCAGAAACATGTTGAGGATACAAGTGGACCTAATGATCCAAAAATTTCAAGGAGTGGAAAAAATCAAATTCTCAAGTGGTTGGATATTTACCAGAGCCAAACAACCCTCATTTTGCCTATCCTGAAAAATCATAGATACTTTTTTGAACTATCTCTCTCAGCATTTGTGCATTTCCATCTTGGATGCTGAAATTTGTTTTCTGATCCAAACTTGAGTTTTCACTCTCTCATTTTTCTCGTAAACAAAAAAGATATTCAGGCATAACAAAATGAAGATTTTAGAGTTCATGTATGCAAAAAAAAATTTGAAAATTATTTCACGCACTAAAAATGAACTCCAAGGTTTTGTTATCCATGTTTAGGAGATTCCACTAGTACAACCCCTAATAATAAGCTGGGTGGAATTTTGTAGGAAAGGGAGTTGTAACTGATCCTAACATGCTTTAAATGTGGTGGATATGCATGCCAGAAATATGTTGAGGATGCAAGTGGACCTAAGGATCCAAAAATTTCAAGGAGTGGAAAAAATCAAATTCTCATGTGGTTGGATATTTACCAGAGTTAAACTACCCACTTTTTGCCTATCCTTAAAAATCACAGATAATTTTTGGAACAATCTCTCTCAGCATTTGTGCATTTCCATCTTGGATCCTCAAATTTGTTTCCAGATCCAACCATGAGTTTTCACTCTCCCATTTTTCTCGTAAACAAAAAAGATATTAAAGCATAACAAAATGAAAATTTTAGTGTTCATGTATGCAAAACAAAATTTGGAAATTATTTCAACCACTAAAAATGAATTCCAAGGTTTTGTTATCCATGTTTGGGAGATTCCACAAGTACAACCCCTAATAATAAGCTAGGTGGAATTTTATAGGAAAGGGTCTTGCAACTGATCCAAACATGCTTTAAATGTGGTTGATATGCATGCCAGAAACATGTTGAGGATACAAGTGGACCTAATGATCCAAAAATTTCAAGGAGTGGAAAAACTCAAATTCTCAAGTGGTTGCATAATTACCAGAGTTAAACAACCCACTTTTTGCCTATCCTTAAAAATCACAGATACTTTTGGAACTATCTCCCTCAGCATTTGTGCATTTCCATCTCTGATGGTCAAATTTGTTTTTCAGATCCAAACTTGAGCTTTCACTCTTCCATTTTTTCACGTAAACAAAAAAGATATTACGGAATAACAAAATGAAAATTTTAGAGTTCACGTATGTAAAAAAAAATTTTAAAATTATTTCACGTACTAAAAATGAACTCCAAGGTTTTGTTATCCATGTTTGGGAGATTCCACTAGTACAACCCCTAATAATAAACTTGGTGGAATTTTATAGGAAAGGGACTTGTAACTGATCCAAACATGCTTTAAATGTGGTGGATATGCATGCCAGAAACATGTTGAGGATGCAAGTGGACCTAATGATCCAAAAATTTCAAGGAGTGGAAAAACTCAAATTCTCAAGTGGTTGGATATTTACCAGAGCTAAACAACCCACTTTTTGCCTATCCTGAAAAATCACAGATACTTTTTGGAACTATCTCTCTCAGCATTTGTGCATTTCCATCTCTGATGGTAAAATTTTTTTTCAGACGCAAACATGAGCTTTCACTCTCCCATTTTTTCACGTAAACAAAAAAGATATTAAGGCATAACAAAATGAAAATTTTAGAGTTCATGTATGCAAAAAAAAAATTTTAAATTTATTTCACGTTCTAAAAATGAACTCCAAGGTTTTGTTATCCTTGTTTGGGAGATTCCACTAGTACAACCCCTAATAATAAACTTGGTGGAATTTTGTAGGAAAGGGACTTGTAACTGATCTTAACATGCTTTAAATGTGGTGGATATGCTTGCCAGAAACATGTTGAGGATGCAAGTGGACCTAATGATCCAAAAATTTCAAGGAGTGGAAAAAATCAAATTCTCAAGTTGTTGGATATTTACCGAAGCCAAACAACCCACATTTTGCCTACCCTTAAAAATCACAGATACTTTTTGGAACTATCTCTCTCAGCATTTGTGCACTTCCATCTTGGATGCTGAAATTTGTTTTCAGATCCAAACTTGAGTTTTCACTCTCCCATTTTTCTCGTAAAAAAAAAAAAGATATTAAGGCATAACAAAATGAAGATTTTAGAGTTCATGTATGCAAAAAAAATTGAAAATTATTTCACGCACTAAAAATGAAATCCAAGGTTTTATTATCCATGTTTGGGAGATTCCACTAGTACAACCCCTAATAATAAGCTAGGTGGAATTTTATAGGAAAGGGACTTGAAACTGATCCTAACATGCTTTAAATGTGGTGGATATGCATGCAAGAAACATGTTGAGGATGCAAGTGGACGTAATGATCCAATAATTTCAAGGAGTGGAAAAAATCAAATACTCAAGTGGTTGGGTATTTACCAGAGCCAAACAACCCACTTTTTGCCTATCCTTAAAAATCACAGATACTTTTTGGAACTATCTCTCTCAGCATTTGTGCATTTCCATCTTGGTTGGTCAAATATGTTTTCAGATCCAAACTTGAGCTTTCACTCTCCCATTTTTTCTCGTAAATAAAAAAGATATTATGGCATAACAAAATTAAAATTTTAGAGTTCTTGTATGCAAAAAAAATTTGAAAATTATTTCACGCACTAATAATGAACTCCAAGGTTTTGTTATCCATGTTTGGGAGATTGCACAAGTACAACCACTAATAATAAGCTAGGAGGAATTTTATAGGAAAGGGACTTGTAACTGATCCCAATATGCTTTAAATGTGGTGGATACGCATGCCAGAAACATGTTGAGGATACAAGTGGACCTAATGATCCAAAAATTTCAAGGAGTGGAAAAAATCAAATTCTCAAGTGGTTGGATATTTACCAGAGCCAAACAACCCTCATTTTGCCTATCCTGAAAAATCATAGATACTTTTTTGAACTATCTCTCTCAGCATTTGTGCATTTCCATCTTGGATGCTGAAATTTGTTTTCTGATCCAAACTTGAGTTTTCACTCTCTCATTTTTCTCGTAAACAAAAAAGATATTCAGGCATAACAAAATGAAGATTTTAGAGTTCATGTATGCAAAAAAAAATTTGAAAATTATTTCACGCACTAAAAATGAACTCCAAGGTTTTGTTATCCATGTTTAGGAGATTCCACTAGTACAACCCCTAATAATAAGCTGGGTGGAATTTTGTAGGAAAGGGAGTTGTAACTGATCCTAACATGCTTTAAATGTGGTGGATATGCATGCCAGAAATATGTTGAGGATGCAAGTGGACCTAAGGATCCAAAAATTTCAAGGAGTGGAAAAAATCAAATTCTCATGTGGTTGGATATTTACCAGAGTTAAACTACCCACTTTTTGCCTATCCTTAAAAATCACAGATAATTTTTGGAACAATCTCTCTCAGCATTTGTGCATTTCCATCTTGGATCCTCAAATTTGTTTCCAGATCCAACCATGAGTTTTCACTCTCCCATTTTTCTCGTAAACAAAAAAGATATTAAAGCATAACAAAATGAAAATTTTAGTGTTCATGTATGCAAAACAAAATTTGGAAATTATTTCAACCACTAAAAATGAATTCCAAGGTTTTGTTATCCATGTTTGGGAGATTCCACAAGTACAACCCCTAATAATAAGCTAGGTGGAATTTTATAGGAAAGGGTCTTGCAACTGATCCAAACATGCTTTAAATGTGGTTGATATGCATGCCAGAAACATGTTGAGGATACAAGTGGACCTAATGATCCAAAAATTTCAAGGAGTGGAAAAACTCAAATTCTCAAGTGGTTGCATAATTACCAGAGTTAAACAACCCACTTTTTGCCTATCCTTAAAAATCACAGATACTTTTGGAACTATCTCCCTCAGCATTTGTGCATTTCCATCTCTGATGGTCAAATTTGTTTTTCAGATCCAAACTTGAGCTTTCACTCTTCCATTTTTTCACGTAAACAAAAAAGATATTACGGAATAACAAAATGAAAATTTTAGAGTTCACGTATGTAAAAAAAAATTTTAAAATTATTTCACGTACTAAAAATGAACTCCAAGGTTTTGTTATCCATGTTTGGGAGATTCCACTAGTACAACCCCTAATAATAAACTTGGTGGAATTTTATAGGAAAGGGACTTGTAACTGATCCAAACATGCTTTAAATGTGGTGGATATGCATGCCAGAAACATGTTGAGGATGCAAGTGGACCTAATGATCCAAAAATTTCAAGGAGTGGAAAAACTCAAATTCTCAAGTGGTTGGATATTTACCAGAGCTAAACAACCCACTTTTTGCCTATCCTGAAAAATCACAGATACTTTTTGGAACTATCTCTCTCAGCATTTGTGCATTTCCATCTCTGATGGTAAAATTTTTTTTCAGACGCAAACATGAGCTTTCACTCTCCCATTTTTTCACGTAAACAAAAAAGATATTAAGGCATAACAAAATGAAAATTTTAGAGTTCATGTATGCAAAAAAAAAATTTTAAATTTATTTCACGTTCTAAAAATGAACTCCAAGGTTTTGTTATCCTTGTTTGGGAGATTCCACTAGTACAACCCCTAATAATAAACTTGGTGGAATTTTGTAGGAAAGGGACTTGTAACTGATCTTAACATGCTTTAAATGTGGTGGATATGCTTGCCAGAAACATGTTGAGGATGCAAGTGGACCTAATGATCCAAAAATTTCAAGGAGTGGAAAAAATCAAATTCTCAAGTTGTTGGATATTTACCGAAGCCAAACAACCCACATTTTGCCTACCCTTAAAAATCACAGATACTTTTTGGAACTATCTCTCTCAGCATTTGTGCACTTCCATCTTGGATGCTGAAATTTGTTTTCAGATCCAAACTTGAGTTTTCACTCTCCCATTTTTCTCGTAAAAAAAAAAAAGATATTAAGGCATAACAAAATGAAGATTTTAGAGTTCATGTATGCAAAAAAAATTGAAAATTATTTCACGCACTAAAAATGAAATCCAAGGTTTTATTATCCATGTTTGGGAGATTCCACTAGTACAACCCCTAATAATAAGCTAGGTGGAATTTTATAGGAAAGGGACTTGAAACTGATCCTAACATGCTTTAAATGTGGTGGATATGCATGCAAGAAACATGTTGAGGATGCAAGTGGACGTAATGATCCAATAATTTCAAGGAGTGGAAAAAATCAAATACTCAAGTGGTTGGGTATTTACCAGAGCCAAACAACCCACTTTTTGCCTATCCTTAAAAATCACAGATACTTTTTGGAACTATCTCTCTCAGCATTTGTGCATTTCCATCTTGGTTGGTCAAATATGTTTTCAGATCCAAACTTGAGCTTTCACTCTCCCATTTTTTCTCGTAAATAAAAAAGATATTAAGGCATAACAAAATTAAAATTTTAGAGTTCTTGTATGCAAAAAAAATTTGAAAATTATTTCACGCACTAATAATGAACTCCAAGGTTTTGTTATCCATGTTTGGGAGATTGCACAAGTACAACCACTAATAATAAGCTAGGAGGAATTTTATAGGAAAGGGACTTGTAACTGATCCCAATATGCTTTAAATGTGGTGGATACGCATGCCAGAAACATGTTGAGGATGCAAGTGGACCTAATGATCCAAAAATTTCAAGGAGTGGAAAAAATAAAATTCTGAAGTGGTTGGATATTTACCAGAGCCAAACAACCCTCATTTTGCCTATCCTTAAAAATCATAGATACTTTTTGGAACTATCTCTCTCAGCATTTGTGCATTTCCATCTTGGATGCTGAAATTTGTTTTCTGATCCAAACTTGAGTTTTCACTCTCTCATTTTTCTCGTAAACAAAAAAGATATTCAGGCATAACAAAATGAAGATTTTAGAGTTCATGTATGCAAAAAAAAATTTGAAAATTATTTCACGCACTAAAAATGAACTCCAAGGTTTTGTTATCCATGTTTAGGAGATTCCACTAGTACAACCGCTAATAATAAGCTGGGTGGAATTTTGTAGGAAAGGGAGTTGTAACTGATCCTAACATGCTTTAAATGTGGTGGATATGCATGCCAGAAATATGTTGAGGATGCAAGTGGACCTAAGGATCCAAAAATTTCAAGGAGTGGAAAAAATCAAATTCTCATGTGGTTGGATATTTACCAGAGTTAAACTACCCACTTTTTGCCTATCCTTAAAAATCACAGATAATTTTTGGAACAATCTCTCTCAGCATTTGTGCATTTCCATCTTGGATCCTCAAATTTGTTTCCAGATCCAACCATGAGTTTTCACTCTCCCATTTTTCTCGTAAACAAAAAAGATATTAAAGCATAACAAAATGAAAATTTTAGTGTTCATGTATGCAAAACAAAATTTGGAAATTATTTCAACCACTAAAAATGAATTCCAAGGTTTTGTTATCCATGTTTGGGAGATTCCACAAGTACAACCCCTAATAATAAGCTAGGTGGAATTTTATAGGAAAGGGTCTTGCAACTGATCCAAACATGCTTTAAATGTGGTTGATATGCATGCCAGAAACATGTTGAGGATACAAGTGGACCTAATGATCCAAAAATTTCAAGGAGTGGAAAAACTCAAATTCTCAAGTGGTTGCATAATTACCAGAGTTAAACAACCCACTTTTTGCCTATCCTTAAAAATCACAGATACTTTTGGAACTATCTCCCTCAGCATTTGTGCATTTCCATCTCTGATGGTCAAATTTGTTTTTCAGATCCAAACTTGAGCTTTCACTCTTCCATTTTTTCACGTAAACAAAAAAGATATTACGGAATAACAAAATGAAAATTTTAGAGTTCACGTATGTAAAAAAAAATTTTAAAATTATTTCACGTACTAAAAATGAACTCCAAGGTTTTGTTATCCATGTTTGGGAGATTCCACTAGTACAACCCCTAATAATAAACTTGGTGGAATTTTATAGGAAAGGGACTTGTAACTGATCCAAACATGCTTTAAATGTGGTGGATATGCATGCCAGAAACATGTTGAGGATGCAAGTGGACCTAATGATCCAAAAATTTCAAGGAGTGGAAAAACTCAAATTCTCAAGTGGTTGGATATTTACCAGAGCTAAACAACCCACTTTTTGCCTATCCTGAAAAATCACAGATACTTTTTGGAACTATCTCTCTCAGCATTTGTGCATTTCCATCTCTGATGGTAAAATTTTTTTTCAGACGCAAACATGAGCTTTCACTCTCCCATTTTTTCACGTAAACAAAAAAGATATTAAGGCATAACAAAATGAAAATTTTAGAGTTCATGTATGCAAAAAAAAAATTTTAAATTTATTTCACGTTCTAAAAATGAACTCCAAGGTTTTGTTATCCTTGTTTGGGAGATTCCACTAGTACAACCCCTAATAATAAACTTGGTGGAATTTTGTAGGAAAGGGACTTGTAACTGATCTTAACATGCTTTAAATGTGGTGGATATGCTTGCCAGAAACATGTTGAGGATGCAAGTGGACCTAATGATCCAAAAATTTCAAGGAGTGGAAAAAATCAAATTCTCAAGTTGTTGGATATTTACCGAAGCCAAACAACCCACATTTTGCCTACCCTTAAAAATCACAGATACTTTTTGGAACTATCTCTCTCAGCATTTGTGCACTTCCATCTTGGATGCTGAAATTTGTTTTCAGATCCAAACTTGAGTTTTCACTCTCCCATTTTTCTCGTAAAAAAAAAAAAGATATTAAGGCATAACAAAATGAAGATTTTAGAGTTCATGTATGCAAAAAAAATTGAAAATTATTTCACGCACTAAAAATGAAATCCAAGGTTTTATTATCCATGTTTGGGAGATTCCACTAGTACAACCCCTAATAATAAGCTAGGTGGAATTTTATAGGAAAGGGACTTGAAACTGATCCTAACATGCTTTAAATGTGGTGGATATGCATGCAAGAAACATGTTGAGGATGCAAGTGGACGTAATGATCCAATAATTTCAAGGAGTGGAAAAAATCAAATACTCAAGTGGTTGGGTATTTACCAGAGCCAAACAACCCACTTTTTGCCTATCCTTAAAAATCACAGATACTTTTTGGAACTATCTCTCTCAGCATTTGTGCATTTCCATCTTGGTTGGTCAAATATGTTTTCAGATCCAAACTTGAGCTTTCACTCTCCCATTTTTTCTCGTAAATAAAAAAGATATTAAGGCATAACAAAATTAAAATTTTAGAGTTCTTGTATGCAAAAAAAATTTGAAAATTATTTCACGCACTAATAATGAACTCCAAGGTTTTGTTATCCATGTTTGGGAGATTGCACAAGTACAACCACTAATAATAAGCTAGGAGGAATTTTATAGGAAAGGGACTTGTAACTGATCCCAATATGCTTTAAATGTGGTGGATACGCATGCCAGAAACATGTTGAGGATGCAAGTGGACCTAATGATCCAAAAATTTCAAGGAGTGGAAAAAATAAAATTCTGAAGTGGTTGGATATTTACCAGAGCCAAACAACCCTCATTTTGCCTATCCTTAAAAATCATAGATACTTTTTGGAACTATCTCTCTCAGCATTTGTGCATTTCCATCTTGGATGCTGAAATTTGTTTTCTGATCCAAACTTGAGTTTTCACTCTCTCATTTTTCTCGTAAACAAAAAAGATATTCAGGCATAACAAAATGAAGATTTTAGAGTTCATGTATGCAAAAAAAAATTTGAAAATTATTTCACGCACTAAAAATGAACTCCAAGGTTTTGTTATCCATGTTTAGGAGATTCCACTAGTACAACCGCTAATAATAAGCTGGGTGGAATTTTGTAGGAAAGGGAGTTGTAACTGATCCTAACATGCTTTAAATGTGGTGGATATGCATGCCAGAAATATGTTGAGGATGCAAGTGGACCTAAGGATCCAAAAATTTCAAGGAGTGGAAAAAATCAAATTCTCATGTGGTTGGATATTTACCAGAGTTAAACTACCCACTTTTTGCCTATCCTTAAAAATCACAGATAATTTTTGGAACAATCTCTCTCAGCATTTGTGCATTTCCATCTTGGATCCTCAAATTTGTTTCCAGATCCAACCATGAGTTTTCACTCTCCCATTTTTCTCGTAAACAAAAAAGATATTAAAGCATAACAAAATGAAAATTTTAGTGTTCATGTATGCAAAACAAAATTTGGAAATTATTTCAACCACTAAAAATGAATTCCAAGGTTTTGTTATCCATGTTTGGGAGATTCCACAAGTACAACCCCTAATAATAAGCTAGGTGGAATTTTATAGGAAAGGGTCTTGCAACTGATCCAAACATGCTTTAAATGTGGTTGATATGCATGCCAGAAACATGTTGAGGATACAAGTGGACCTAATGATCCAAAAATTTCAAGGAGTGGAAAAACTCAAATTCTCAAGTGGTTGCATAATTACCAGAGTTAAACAACCCACTTTTTGCCTATCCTTAAAAATCACAGATACTTTTGGAACTATCTCCCTCAGCATTTGTGCATTTCCATCTCTGATGGTCAAATTTGTTTTTCAGATCCAAACTTGAGCTTTCACTCTTCCATTTTTTCACGTAAACAAAAAAGATATTACGGAATAACAAAATGAAAATTTTAGAGTTCACGTATGTAAAAAAAAATTTTAAAATTATTTCACGTACTAAAAATGAACTCCAAGGTTTTGTTATCCATGTTTGGGAGATTCCACTAGTACAACCCCTAATAATAAACTTGGTGGAATTTTATAGGAAAGGGACTTGTAACTGATCCAAACATGCTTTAAATGTGGTGGATATGCATGCCAGAAACATGTTGAGGATGCAAGTGGACCTAATGATCCAAAAATTTCAAGGAGTGGAAAAACTCAAATTCTCAAGTGGTTGGATATTTACCAGAGCTAAACAACCCACTTTTTGCCTATCCTGAAAAATCACAGATACTTTTTGGAACTATCTCTCTCAGCATTTGTGCATTTCCATCTCTGATGGTAAAATTTTTTTTCAGACGCAAACATGAGCTTTCACTCTCCCATTTTTTCACGTAAACAAAAAAGATATTAAGGCATAACAAAATGAAAATTTTAGAGTTCATGTATGCAAAAAAAAAATTTTAAATTTATTTCACGTTCTAAAAATGAACTCCAAGGTTTTGTTATCCTTGTTTGGGAGATTCCACTAGTACAACCCCTAATAATAAACTTGGTGGAATTTTGTAGGAAAGGGACTTGTAACTGATCTTAACATGCTTTAAATGTGGTGGATATGCTTGCCAGAAACATGTTGAGGATGCAAGTGGACCTAATGATCCAAAAATTTCAAGGAGTGGAAAAAATCAAATTCTCAAGTTGTTGGATATTTACCGAAGCCAAACAACCCACATTTTGCCTACCCTTAAAAATCACAGATACTTTTTGGAACTATCTCTCTCAGCATTTGTGCACTTCCATCTTGGATGCTGAAATTTGTTTTCAGATCCAAACTTGAGTTTTCACTCTCCCATTTTTCTCGTAAAAAAAAAAAAGATATTAAGGCATAACAAAATGAAGATTTTAGAGTTCATGTATGCAAAAAAAATTGAAAATTATTTCACGCACTAAAAATGAAATCCAAGGTTTTATTATCCATGTTTGGGAGATTCCACTAGTACAACCCCTAATAATAAGCTAGGTGGAATTTTATAGGAAAGGGACTTGAAACTGATCCTAACATGCTTTAAATGTGGTGGATATGCATGCAAGAAACATGTTGAGGATGCAAGTGGACGTAATGATCCAATAATTTCAAGGAGTGGAAAAAATCAAATACTCAAGTGGTTGGGTATTTACCAGAGCCAAACAACCCACTTTTTGCCTATCCTTAAAAATCACAGATACTTTTTGGAACTATCTCTCTCAGCATTTGTGCATTTCCATCTTGGTTGGTCAAATATGTTTTCAGATCCAAACTTGAGCTTTCACTCTCCCATTTTTTCTCGTAAATAAAAAAGATATTAAGGCATAACAAAATTAAAATTTTAGAGTTCTTGTATGCAAAAAAAATTTGAAAATTATTTCACGCACTAATAATGAACTCCAAGGTTTTGTTATCCATGTTTGGGAGATTGCACAAGTACAACCACTAATAATAAGCTAGGAGGAATTTTATAGGAAAGGGACTTGTAACTGATCCCAATATGCTTTAAATGTGGTGGATACGCATGCCAGAAACATGTTGAGGATGCAAGTGGACCTAATGATCCAAAAATTTCAAGGAGTGGAAAAAATCAAATTCTCAAGTGGTTGGATATTTACCAGAGCCAAACAACCCTCATTTTGCCTATCCTTAAAAATCATAGATACTTTTTGGAACTATCTCTCTCAGCATTTGTGCATTTCCATCTTGGATGCTGAAATTTGTTTTCTGATCCAAACTTGAGTTTTCACTCTCTCATTTTTCTCGTAAACAAAAAAGATATTCAGGCATAACAAAATGAAGATTTTAGAGTTCATGTATGCAAAAAAAAATTTGAAAATTATTTCACGCACTAAAAATGAACTCCAAGGTTTTGTTATCCATGTTTAGGAGATTCCACTAGTACAACCGCTAATAATAAGCTGGGTGGAATTTTGTAGGAAAGGGAGTTGTAACTGATCCTAACATGCTTTAAATGTGGTGGATATGCATGCCAGAAATATGTTGAGGATGCAAGTGGACCTAAGGATCCAAAAATTTCAAGGAGTGGAAAAAATCAAATTCTCATGTGGTTGGATATTTACCAGAGTTAAACTACCCACTTTTTGCCTATCCTTAAAAATCACAGATAATTTTTGGAACAATCTCTCTCAGCATTTGTGCATTTCCATCTTGGATCCTCAAATTTGTTTCCAGATCCAACCATGAGTTTTCACTCTCCCATTTTTCTCGTAAACAAAAAAGATATTAAAGCATAACAAAATGAAAATTTTAGTGTTCATGTATGCAAAACAAAATTTGGAAATTATTTCAACCACTAAAAATGAATTCCAAGGTTTTGTTATCCATGTTTGGGAGATTCCACAAGTACAACCCCTAATAATAAGCTAGGTGGAATTTTATAGGAAAGGGTCTTGCAACTGATCCAAACATGCTTTAAATGTGGTTGATATGCATGCCAGAAACATGTTGAGGATACAAGTGGACCTAATGATCCAAAAATTTCAAGGAGTGGAAAAACTCAAATTCTCAAGTGGTTGCATAATTACCAGAGTTAAACAACCCACTTTTTGCCTATCCTTAAAAATCACAGATACTTTTGGAACTATCTCCCTCAGCATTTGTGCATTTCCATCTCTGATGGTCAAATTTGTTTTTCAGATCCAAACTTGAGCTTTCACTCTTCCATTTTTTCACGTAAACAAAAAAGATATTACGGAATAACAAAATGAAAATTTTAGAGTTCACGTATGTAAAAAAAAATTTTAAAATTATTTCACGTACTAAAAATGAACTCCAAGGTTTTGTTATCCATGTTTGGGAGATTCCACTAGTACAACCCCTAATAATAAACTTGGTGGAATTTTATAGGAAAGGGACTTGTAACTGATCCAAACATGCTTTAAATGTGGTGGATATGCATGCCAGAAACATGTTGAGGATGCAAGTGGACCTAATGATCCAAAAATTTCAAGGAGTGGAAAAACTCAAATTCTCAAGTGGTTGGATATTTACCAGAGCTAAACAACCCACTTTTTGCCTATCCTGAAAAATCACAGATACTTTTTGGAACTATCTCTCTCAGCATTTGTGCATTTCCATCTCTGATGGTAAAATTTTTTTTCAGACGCAAACATGAGCTTTCACTCTCCCATTTTTTCACGTAAACAAAAAAGATATTAAGGCATAACAAAATGAAAATTTTAGAGTTCATGTATGCAAAAAAAAAATTTTAAATTTATTTCACGTTCTAAAAATGAACTCCAAGGTTTTGTTATCCTTGTTTGGGAGATTCCACTAGTACAACCCCTAATAATAAACTTGGTGGAATTTTGTAGGAAAGGGACTTGTAACTGATCTTAACATGCTTTAAATGTGGTGGATATGCTTGCCAGAAACATGTTGAGGATGCAAGTGGACCTAATGATCCAAAAATTTCAAGGAGTGGAAAAAATCAAATTCTCAAGTTGTTGGATATTTACCGAAGCCAAACAACCCACATTTTGCCTACCCTTAAAAATCACAGATACTTTTTGGAACTATCTCTCTCAGCATTTGTGCACTTCCATCTTGGATGCTGAAATTTGTTTTCAGATCCAAACTTGAGTTTTCACTCTCCCATTTTTCTCGTAAAAAAAAAAAAGATATTAAGGCATAACAAAATGAAGATTTTAGAGTTCATGTATGCAAAAAAAATTGAAAATTATTTCACGCACTAAAAATGAAATCCAAGGTTTTATTATCCATGTTTGGGAGATTCCACTAGTACAACCCCTAATAATAAGCTAGGTGGAATTTTATAGGAAAGGGACTTGAAACTGATCCTAACATGCTTTAAATGTGGTGGATATGCATGCAAGAAACATGTTGAGGATGCAAGTGGACGTAATGATCCAATAATTTCAAGGAGTGGAAAAAATCAAATACTCAAGTGGTTGGGTATTTACCAGAGCCAAACAACCCACTTTTTGCCTATCCTTAAAAATCACAGATACTTTTTGGAACTATCTCTCTCAGCATTTGTGCATTTCCATCTTGGTTGGTCAAATATGTTTTCAGATCCAAACTTGAGCTTTCACTCTCCCATTTTTTCTCGTAAATAAAAAAGATATTAAGGCATAACAAAATTAAAATTTTAGAGTTCTTGTATGCAAAAAAAATTTGAAAATTATTTCACGCACTAATAATGAACTCCAAGGTTTTGTTATCCATGTTTGGGAGATTGCACAAGTACAACCACTAATAATAAGCTAGGAGGAATTTTATAGGAAAGGGACTTGTAACTGATCCCAATATGCTTTAAATGTGGTGGATACGCATGCCAGAAACATGTTGAGGATACAAGTGGACCTAATGATCCAAAAATTTCAAGGAGTGGAAAAAATCAAATTCTCAAGTGGTTGGATATTTACCAGAGCCAAACAACCCTCATTTTGCCTATCCTTAAAAATCATAGATACTTTTTGGAACTATCTCTCTCAGCATTTGTGCATTTCCATCTTGGATGCTGAAATTTGTTTTCTGATCCAAACTTGAGTTTTCACTCTCTCATTTTTCTCGTAAACAAAAAAGATATTCAGGCATAACAAAATGAAGATTTTAGAGTTCATGTATGCAAAAAAAAATTTGAAAATTATTTCACGCACTAAAAATGAACTCCAAGGTTTTGTTATCCATGTTTAGGAGATTCCACTAGTACAACCCCTAATAATAAGCTGGGTGGAATTTTGTAGGAAAGGGAGTTGTAACTGATCCTAACATGCTTTAAATGTGGTGGATATGCATGCCAGAAATATGTTGAGGATGCAAGTGGACCTAAGGATCCAAAAATTTCAAGGAGTGGAAAAAATCAAATTCTCATGTGGTTGGATATTTACCAGAGTTAAACTACCCACTTTTTGCCTATCCTTAAAAATCACAGATAATTTTTGGAACAATCTCTCTCAGCATTTGTGCATTTCCATCTTGGATCCTCAAATTTGTTTCCAGATCCAACCATGAGTTTTCACTCTCCCATTTTTCTCGTAAACAAAAAAGATATTAAAGCATAACAAAATGAAAATTTTAGTGTTCATGTATGCAAAACAAAATTTGGAAATTATTTCAACCACTAAAAATGAATTCCAAGGTTTTGTTATCCATGTTTGGGAGATTCCACAAGTACAACCCCTAATAATAAGCTAGGTGGAATTTTATAGGAAAGGGTCTTGCAACTGATCCAAACATGCTTTAAATGTGGTTGATATGCATGCCAGAAACATGTTGAGGATACAAGTGGACCTAATGATCCAAAAATTTCAAGGAGTGGAAAAACTCAAATTCTCAAGTGGTTGCATAATTACCAGAGTTAAACAACCCACTTTTTGCCTATCCTTAAAAATCACAGATACTTTTGGAACTATCTCCCTCAGCATTTGTGCATTTCCATCTCTGATGGTCAAATTTGTTTTTCAGATCCAAACTTGAGCTTTCACTCTTCCATTTTTTCACGTAAACAAAAAAGATATTACGGAATAACAAAATGAAAATTTTAGAGTTCACGTATGTAAAAAAAAATTTTAAAATTATTTCACGTACTAAAAATGAACTCCAAGGTTTTGTTATCCATGTTTGGGAGATTCCACTAGTACAACCCCTAATAATAAACTTGGTGGAATTTTATAGGAAAGGGACTTGTAACTGATCCAAACATGCTTTAAATGTGGTGGATATGCATGCCAGAAACATGTTGAGGATGCAAGTGGACCTAATGATCCAAAAATTTCAAGGAGTGGAAAAACTCAAATTCTCAAGTGGTTGGATATTTACCAGAGCTAAACAACCCACTTTTTGCCTATCCTGAAAAATCACAGATACTTTTTGGAACTATCTCTCTCAGCATTTGTGCATTTCCATCTCTGATGGTAAAATTTTTTTTCAGACGCAAACATGAGCTTTCACTCTCCCATTTTTTCACGTAAACAAAAAAGATATTAAGGCATAACAAAATGAAAATTTTAGAGTTCATGTATGCAAAAAAAAAATTTTAAATTTATTTCACGTTCTAAAAATGAACTCCAAGGTTTTGTTATCCTTGTTTGGGAGATTCCACTAGTACAACCCCTAATAATAAACTTGGTGGAATTTTGTAGGAAAGGGACTTGTAACTGATCTTAACATGCTTTAAATGTGGTGGATATGCTTGCCAGAAACATGTTGAGGATGCAAGTGGACCTAATGATCCAAAAATTTCAAGGAGTGGAAAAAATCAAATTCTCAAGTTGTTGGATATTTACCGAAGCCAAACAACCCACATTTTGCCTACCCTTAAAAATCACAGATACTTTTTGGAACTATCTCTCTCAGCATTTGTGCACTTCCATCTTGGATGCTGAAATTTGTTTTCAGATCCAAACTTGAGTTTTCACTCTCCCATTTTTCTCGTAAAAAAAAAAAGATATTAAGGCATAACAAAATGAAGATTTTAGAGTTCATGTATGCAAAAAAAATTGAAAATTATTTCACGCACTAAAAATGAAATCCAAGGTTTTATTATCCATGTTTGGGAGATTCCACTAGTACAACCCCTAATAATAAGCTAGGTGGAATTTTATAGGAAAGGGACTTGAAACTGATCCTAACATGCTTTAAATGTGGTGGATATGCATGCAAGAAACATGTTGAGGATGCAAGTGGACGTAATGATCCAATAATTTCAAGGAGTGGAAAAAATCAAATACTCAAGTGGTTGGGTATTTACCAGAGCCAAACAACCCACTTTTTGCCTATCCTTAAAAATCACAGATACTTTTTGGAACTATCTCTCTCAGCATTTGTGCATTTCCATCTTGGTTGGTCAAATATGTTTTCAGATCCAAACTTGAGCTTTCACTCTCCCATTTTTTCTCGTAAATAAAAAAGATATTAAGGCATAACAAAATTAAAATTTTAGAGTTCTTGTATGCAAAAAAAATTTGAAAATTATTTCACGCACTAATAATGAACTCCAAGGTTTTGTTATCCATGTTTGGGAGATTGCACAAGTACAACCACTAATAATAAGCTAGGAGGAATTTTATAGGAAAGGGACTTGTAACTGATCCCAATATGCTTTAAATGTGGTGGATACGCATGCCAGAAACATGTTGAGGATGCAAGTGGACCTAATGATCCAAAAATTTCAAGGAGTGGAAAAAATCAAATTCTCAAGTGGTTGGATATTTACCAGAGCCAAACAACCCTCATTTTGCCTATCCTTAAAAATCATAGATACTTTTTGGAACTATCTCTCTCAGCATTTGTGCATTTCCATCTTGGATGCTGAAATTTGTTTTCTGATCCAAACTTGAGTTTTCACTCTCTCATTTTTCTCGTAAACAAAAAAGATATTCAGGCATAACAAAATGAAGATTTTAGAGTTCATGTATGCAAAAAAAAATTTGAAAATTATTTCACGCACTAAAAATGAACTCCAAGGTTTTGTTATCCATGTTTAGGAGATTCCACTAGTACAACCGCTAATAATAAGCTGGGTGGAATTTTGTAGGAAAGGGAGTTGTAACTGATCCTAACATGCTTTAAATGTGGTGGATATGCATGCCAGAAATATGTTGAGGATGCAAGTGGACCTAAGGATCCAAAAATTTCAAGGAGTGGAAAAAATCAAATTCTCATGTGGTTGGATATTTACCAGAGTTAAACTACCCACTTTTTGCCTATCCTTAAAAATCACAGATAATTTTTGGAACAATCTCTCTCAGCATTTGTGCATTTCCATCTTGGATCCTCAAATTTGTTTCCAGATCCAACCATGAGTTTTCACTCTCCCATTTTTCTCGTAAACAAAAAAGATATTAAAGCATAACAAAATGAAAATTTTAGTGTTCATGTATGCAAAACAAAATTTGGAAATTATTTCAACCACTAAAAATGAATTCCAAGGTTTTGTTATCCATGTTTGGGAGATTCCACAAGTACAACCCCTAATAATAAGCTAGGTGGAATTTTATAGGAAAGGGTCTTGCAACTGATCCAAACATGCTTTAAATGTGGTTGATATGCATGCCAGAAACATGTTGAGGATACAAGTGGACCTAATGATCCAAAAATTTCAAGGAGTGGAAAAACTCAAATTCTCAAGTGGTTGCATAATTACCAGAGTTAAACAACCCACTTTTTGCCTATCCTTAAAAATCACAGATACTTTTGGAACTATCTCCCTCAGCATTTGTGCATTTCCATCTCTGATGGTCAAATTTGTTTTTCAGATCCAAACTTGAGCTTTCACTCTTCCATTTTTTCACGTAAACAAAAAAGATATTACGGAATAACAAAATGAAAATTTTAGAGTTCACGTATGTAAAAAAAAATTTTAAAATTATTTCACGTACTAAAAATGAACTCCAAGGTTTTGTTATCCATGTTTGGGAGATTCCACTAGTACAACCCCTAATAATAAACTTGGTGGAATTTTATAGGAAAGGGACTTGTAACTGATCCAAACATGCTTTAAATGTGGTGGATATGCATGCCAGAAACATGTTGAGGATGCAAGTGGACCTAATGATCCAAAAATTTCAAGGAGTGGAAAAACTCAAATTCTCAAGTGGTTGGATATTTACCAGAGCTAAACAACCCACTTTTTGCCTATCCTGAAAAATCACAGATACTTTTTGGAACTATCTCTCTCAGCATTTGTGCATTTCCATCTCTGATGGTAAAATTTTTTTTCAGACGCAAACATGAGCTTTCACTCTCCCATTTTTTCACGTAAACAAAAAAGATATTAAGGCATAACAAAATGAAAATTTTAGAGTTCATGTATGCAAAAAAAAAATTTTAAATTTATTTCACGTTCTAAAAATGAACTCCAAGGTTTTGTTATCCTTGTTTGGGAGATTCCACTAGTACAACCCCTAATAATAAACTTGGTGGAATTTTGTAGGAAAGGGACTTGTAACTGATCTTAACATGCTTTAAATGTGGTGGATATGCTTGCCAGAAACATGTTGAGGATGCAAGTGGACCTAATGATCCAAAAATTTCAAGGAGTGGAAAAAATCAAATTCTCAAGTTGTTGGATATTTACCGAAGCCAAACAACCCACATTTTGCCTACCCTTAAAAATCACAGATACTTTTTGGAACTATCTCTCTCAGCATTTGTGCACTTCCATCTTGGATGCTGAAATTTGTTTTCAGATCCAAACTTGAGTTTTCACTCTCCCATTTTTCTCGTAAAAAAAAAAAAGATATTAAGGCATAACAAAATGAAGATTTTAGAGTTCATGTATGCAAAAAAAATTGAAAATTATTTCACGCACTAAAAATGAAATCCAAGGTTTTATTATCCATGTTTGGGAGATTCCACTAGTACAACCCCTAATAATAAGCTAGGTGGAATTTTATAGGAAAGGGACTTGAAACTGATCCTAACATGCTTTAAATGTGGTGGATATGCATGCAAGAAACATGTTGAGGATGCAAGTGGACGTAATGATCCAATAATTTCAAGGAGTGGAAAAAATCAAATACTCAAGTGGTTGGGTATTTACCAGAGCCAAACAACCCACTTTTTGCCTATCCTTAAAAATCACAGATACTTTTTGGAACTATCTCTCTCAGCATTTGTGCATTTCCATCTTGGTTGGTCAAATATGTTTTCAGATCCAAACTTGAGCTTTCACTCTCCCATTTTTTCTCGTAAATAAAAAAGATATTAAGGCATAACAAAATTAAAATTTTAGAGTTCTTGTATGCAAAAAAAATTTGAAAATTATTTCACGCACTAATAATGAACTCCAAGGTTTTGTTATCCATGTTTGGGAGATTGCACAAGTACAACCACTAATAATAAGCTAGGAGGAATTTTATAGGAAAGGGACTTGTAACTGATCCCAATATGCTTTAAATGTGGTGGATACGCATGCCAGAAACATGTTGAGGATACAAGTGGACCTAATGATCCAAAAATTTCAAGGAGTGGAAAAAATCAAATTCTCAAGTGGTTGGATATTTACCAGAGCCAAACAACCCTCATTTTGCCTATCCTTAAAAATCATAGATACTTTTTGGAACTATCTCTCTCAGCATTTGTGCATTTCCATCTTGGATGCTGAAATTTGTTTTCTGATCCAAACTTGAGTTTTCACTCTCTCATTTTTCTCGTAAACAAAAAAGATATTCAGGCATAACAAAATGAAGATTTTAGAGTTCATGTATGCAAAAAAAAATTTGAAAATTATTTCACGCACTAAAAATGAACTCCAAGGTTTTGTTATCCATGTTTAGGAGATTCCACTAGTACAACCCCTAATAATAAGCTGGGTGGAATTTTGTAGGAAAGGGAGTTGTAACTGATCCTAACATGCTTTAAATGTGGTGGATATGCATGCCAGAAATATGTTGAGGATGCAAGTGGACCTAAGGATCCAAAAATTTCAAGGAGTGGAAAAAATCAAATTCTCATGTGGTTGGATATTTACCAGAGTTAAACTACCCACTTTTTGCCTATCCTTAAAAATCACAGATAATTTTTGGAACAATCTCTCTCAGCATTTGTGCATTTCCATCTTGGATCCTCAAATTTGTTTCCAGATCCAACCATGAGTTTTCACTCTCCCATTTTTCTCGTAAACAAAAAAGATATTAAAGCATAACAAAATGAAAATTTTAGTGTTCATGTATGCAAAACAAAATTTGGAAATTATTTCAACCACTAAAAATGAATTCCAAGGTTTTGTTATCCATGTTTGGGAGATTCCACAAGTACAACCCCTAATAATAAGCTAGGTGGAATTTTATAGGAAAGGGTCTTGCAACTGATCCAAACATGCTTTAAATGTGGTTGATATGCATGCCAGAAACATGTTGAGGATACAAGTGGACCTAATGATCCAAAAATTTCAAGGAGTGGAAAAACTCAAATTCTCAAGTGGTTGCATAATTACCAGAGTTAAACAACCCACTTTTTGCCTATCCTTAAAAATCACAGATACTTTTGGAACTATCTCCCTCAGCATTTGTGCATTTCCATCTCTGATGGTCAAATTTGTTTTTCAGATCCAAACTTGAGCTTTCACTCTTCCATTTTTTCACGTAAACAAAAAAGATATTACGGAATAACAAAATGAAAATTTTAGAGTTCACGTATGTAAAAAAAAATTTTAAAATTATTTCACGTACTAAAAATGAACTCCAAGGTTTTGTTATCCATGTTTGGGAGATTCCACTAGTACAACCCCTAATAATAAACTTGGTGGAATTTTATAGGAAAGGGACTTGTAACTGATCCAAACATGCTTTAAATGTGGTGGATATGCATGCCAGAAACATGTTGAGGATGCAAGTGGACCTAATGATCCAAAAATTTCAAGGAGTGGAAAAACTCAAATTCTCAAGTGGTTGGATATTTACCAGAGCTAAACAACCCACTTTTTGCCTATCCTGAAAAATCACACATACTTTTTGGAACTATCTCTCTCAGCATTTGTGCATTTCCATCTCTGATGGTAAAATTTTTTTTCAGACGCAAACATGAGCTTTCACTCTCCCATTTTTTCACGTAAACAAAAAAGATATTAAGGCATAACAAAATGAAAATTTTAGAGTTCATGTATGCAAAAAAAAAATTTTAAATTTATTTCACGTTCTAAAAATGAACTCCAAGGTTTTGTTATCCTTGTTTGGGAGATTCCACTAGTACAACCCCTAATAATAAACTTGGTGGAATTTTGTAGGAAAGGGACTTGTAACTGATCTTAACATGCTTTAAATGTGGTGGATATGCTTGCCAGAAACATGTTGAGGATGCAAGTGGACCTAATGATCCAAAAATTTCAAGGAGTGGAAAAAATCAAATTCTCAAGTTGTTGGATATTTACCGAAGCCAAACAACCCACATTTTGCCTACCCTTAAAAATCACAGATACTTTTTGGAACTATCTCTCTCAGCATTTGTGCACTTCCATCTTGGATGCTGAAATTTGTTTTCAGATCCAAACTTGAGTTTTCACTCTCCCATTTTTCTCGTAAAAAAAAAAAAGATATTAAGGCATAACAAAATGAAGATTTTAGAGTTCATGTATGCAAAAAAAATTGAAAATTATTTCACGCACTAAAAATGAAATCCAAGGTTTTATTATCCATGTTTGGGAGATTCCACTAGTACAACCCCTAATAATAAGCTAGGTGGAATTTTATAGGAAAGGGACTTGAAACTGATCCTAACATGCTTTAAATGTGGTGGATATGCATGCAAGAAACATGTTGAGGATGCAAGTGGACGTAATGATCCAATAATTTCAAGGAGTGGAAAAAATCAAATACTCAAGTGGTTGGGTATTTACCAGAGCCAAACAACCCACTTTTTGCCTATCCTTAAAAATCACAGATACTTTTTGGAACTATCTCTCTCAGCATTTGTGCATTTCCATCTTGGTTGGTCAAATATGTTTTCAGATCCAAACTTGAGCTTTCACTCTCCCATTTTTTCTCGTAAATAAAAAAGATATTAAGGCATAACAAAATTAAAATTTTAGAGTTCTTGTATGCAAAAAAAATTTGAAAATTATTTCACGCACTAATAATGAACTCCAAGGTTTTGTTATCCATGTTTGGGAGATTGCACAAGTACAACCACTAATAATAAGCTAGGAGGAATTTTATAGGAAAGGGACTTGTAACTGATCCCAATATGCTTTAAATGTGGTGGATACGCATGCCAGAAACATGTTGAGGATACAAGTGGACCTAATGATCCAAAAATTTCAAGGAGTGGAAAAAATCAAATTCTCAAGTGGTTGGATATTTACCAGAGCCAAACAACCCTCATTTTGCCTATCCTTAAAAATCATAGATACTTTTTGGAACTATCTCTCTCAGCATTTGTGCATTTCCATCTTGGATGCTGAAATTTGTTTTCTGATCCAAACTTGAGTTTTCACTCTCTCATTTTTCTCGTAAACAAAAAAGATATTCAGGCATAACAAAATGAAGATTTTAGAGTTCATGTATGCAAAAAAAAATTTGAAAATTATTTCACGCACTAAAAATGAACTCCAAGGTTTTGTTATCCATGTTTAGGAGATTCCACTAGTACAACCCCTAATAATAAGCTGGGTGGAATTTTGTAGGAAAGGGAGTTGTAACTGATCCTAACATGCTTTAAATGTGGTGGATATGCATGCCAGAAATATGTTGAGGATGCAAGTGGACCTAAGGATCCAAAAATTTCAAGGAGTGGAAAAAATCAAATTCTCATGTGGTTGGATATTTACCAGAGTTAAACTACCCACTTTTTGCCTATCCTTAAAAATCACAGATAATTTTTGGAACAATCTCTCTCAGCATTTGTGCATTTCCATCTTGGATCCTCAAATTTGTTTCCAGATCCAACCATGAGTTTTCACTCTCCCATTTTTCTCGTAAACAAAAAAGATATTAAAGCATAACAAAATGAAAATTTTAGTGTTCATGTATGCAAAACAAAATTTGGAAATTATTTCAACCACTAAAAATGAATTCCAAGGTTTTGTTATCCATGTTTGGGAGATTCCACAAGTACAACCCCTAATAATAAGCTAGGTGGAATTTTATAGGAAAGGGTCTTGCAACTGATCCAAACATGCTTTAAATGTGGTTGATATGCATGCCAGAAACATGTTGAGGATACAAGTGGACCTAATGATCCAAAAATTTCAAGGAGTGGAAAAACTCAAATTCTCAAGTGGTTGCATAATTACCAGAGTTAAACAACCCACTTTTTGCCTATCCTTAAAAATCACAGATACTTTTGGAACTATCTCCCTCAGCATTTGTGCATTTCCATCTCTGATGGTCAAATTTGTTTTTCAGATCCAAACTTGAGCTTTCACTCTTCCATTTTTTCACGTAAACAAAAAAGATATTACGGAATAACAAAATGAAAATTTTAGAGTTCACGTATGTAAAAAAAAATTTTAAAATTATTTCACGTACTAAAAATGAACTCCAAGGTTTTGTTATCCATGTTTGGGAGATTCCACTAGTACAACCCCTAATAATAAACTTGGTGGAATTTTATAGGAAAGGGACTTGTAACTGATCCAAACATGCTTTAAATGTGGTGGATATGCATGCCAGAAACATGTTGAGGATGCAAGTGGACCTAATGATCCAAAAATTTCAAGGAGTGGAAAAACTCAAATTCTCAAGTGGTTGGATATTTACCAGAGCTAAACAACCCACTTTTTGCCTATCCTGAAAAATCACACATACTTTTTGGAACTATCTCTCTCAGCATTTGTGCATTTCCATCTCTGATGGTAAAATTTTTTTTCAGACGCAAACATGAGCTTTCACTCTCCCATTTTTTCACGTAAACAAAAAAGATATTAAGGCATAACAAAATGAAAATTTTAGAGTTCATGTATGCAAAAAAAAAATTTTAAATTTATTTCACGTTCTAAAAATGAACTCCAAGGTTTTGTTATCCTTGTTTGGGAGATTCCACTAGTACAACCCCTAATAATAAACTTGGTGGAATTTTGTAGGAAAGGGACTTGTAACTGATCTTAACATGCTTTAAATGTGGTGGATATGCTTGCCAGAAACATGTTGAGGATGCAAGTGGACCTAATGATCCAAAAATTTCAAGGAGTGGAAAAAATCAAATTCTCAAGTTGTTGGATATTTACCGAAGCCAAACAACCCACATTTTGCCTACCCTTAAAAATCACAGATACTTTTTGGAACTATCTCTCTCAGCATTTGTGCACTTCCATCTTGGATGCTGAAATTTGTTTTCAGATCCAAACTTGAGTTTTCACTCTCCCATTTTTCTCGTAAAAAAAAAAAAGATATTAAGGCATAACAAAATGAAGATTTTAGAGTTCATGTATGCAAAAAAAATTGAAAATTATTTCACGCACTAAAAATGAAATCCAAGGTTTTATTATCCATGTTTGGGAGATTCCACTAGTACAACCCCTAATAATAAGCTAGGTGGAATTTTATAGGAAAGGGACTTGAAACTGATCCTAACATGCTTTAAATGTGGTGGATATGCATGCAAGAAACATGTTGAGGATGCAAGTGGACGTAATGATCCAATAATTTCAAGGAGTGGAAAAAATCAAATACTCAAGTGGTTGGGTATTTACCAGAGCCAAACAACCCACTTTTTGCCTATCCTTAAAAATCACAGATACTTTTTGGAACTATCTCTCTCAGCATTTGTGCATTTCCATCTTGGTTGGTCAAATATGTTTTCAGATCCAAACTTGAGCTTTCACTCTCCCATTTTTTCTCGTAAATAAAAAAGATATTAAGGCATAACAAAATTAAAATTTTAGAGTTCTTGTATGCAAAAAAAATTTGAAAATTATTTCACGCACTAATAATGAACTCCAAGGTTTTGTTATCCATGTTTGGGAGATTGCACAAGTACAACCACTAATAATAAGCTAGGAGGAATTTTATAGGAAAGGGACTTGTAACTGATCCCAATATGCTTTAAATGTGGTGGATACGCATGCCAGAAAGATGTTGAGGATACAAGTGGACCTAATGATCCAAAAATTTCAAGGAGTGGAAAAAATCAAATTCTCAAGTGGTTGGATATTTACCAGAGCCAAACAACCCTCATTTTGCCTATCCTTAAAAATCATAGATACTTTTTGGAACTATCTCTCTCAGCATTTGTGCATTTCCATCTTGGATGCTGAAATTTGTTTTCTGATCCAAACTTGAGTTTTCACTCTCTCATTTTTCTCGTAAACAAAAAAGATATTCAGGCATAACAAAATGAAGATTTTAGAGTTCATGTATGCAAAAAAAAATTTGAAAATTATTTCACGCACTAAAAATGAACTCCAAGGTTTTGTTATCCATGTTTAGGAGATTCCACTAGTACAACCCCTAATAATAAGCTGGGTGGAATTTTGTAGGAAAGGGAGTTGTAACTGATCCTAACATGCTTTAAATGTGGTGGATATGCATGCCAGAAATATGTTGAGGATGCAAGTGGACCTAAGGATCCAAAAATTTCAAGGAGTGGAAAAAATCAAATTCTCATGTGGTTGGATATTTACCAGAGTTAAACTACCCACTTTTTGCCTATCCTTAAAAATCACAGATAATTTTTGGAACAATCTCTCTCAGCATTTGTGCATTTCCATCTTGGATCCTCAAATTTGTTTCCAGATCCAACCATGAGTTTTCACTCTCCCATTTTTCTCGTAAACAAAAAAGATATTAAAGCATAACAAAATGAAAATTTTAGTGTTCATGTATGCAAAACAAAATTTGGAAATTATTTCAACCACTAAAAATGAATTCCAAGGTTTTGTTATCCATGTTTGGGAGATTCCACAAGTACAACCCCTAATAATAAGCTAGGTGGAATTTTATAGGAAAGGGTCTTGCAACTGATCCAAACATGCTTTAAATGTGGTTGATATGCATGCCAGAAACATGTTGAGGATACAAGTGGACCTAATGATCCAAAAATTTCAAGGAGTGGAAAAACTCAAATTCTCAAGTGGTTGCATAATTACCAGAGTTAAACAACCCACTTTTTGCCTATCCTTAAAAATCACAGATACTTTTGGAACTATCTCCCTCAGCATTTGTGCATTTCCATCTCTGATGGTCAAATTTGTTTTTCAGATCCAAACTTGAGCTTTCACTCTTCCATTTTTTCACGTAAACAAAAAAGATATTACGGAATAACAAAATGAAAATTTTAGAGTTCACGTATGTAAAAAAAAATTTTAAAATTATTTCACGTACTAAAAATGAACTCCAAGGTTTTGTTATCCATGTTTGGGAGATTCCACTAGTACAACCCCTAATAATAAACTTGGTGGAATTTTATAGGAAAGGGACTTGTAACTGATCCAAACATGCTTTAAATGTGGTGGATATGCATGCCAGAAACATGTTGAGGATGCAAGTGGACCTAATGATCCAAAAATTTCAAGGAGTGGAAAAACTCAAATTCTCAAGTGGTTGGATATTTACCAGAGCTAAACAACCCACTTTTTGCCTATCCTGAAAAATCACAGATACTTTTTGGAACTATCTCTCTCAGCATTTGTGCATTTCCATCTCTGATGGTAAAATTTTTTTTCAGACGCAAACATGAGCTTTCACTCTCCCATTTTTTCACGTAAACAAAAAAGATATTAAGGCATAACAAAATGAAAATTTTAGAGTTCATGTATGCAAAAAAAAAATTTTAAATTTATTTCACGTTCTAAAAATGAACTCCAAGGTTTTGTTATCCTTGTTTGGGAGATTCCACTAGTACAACCCCTAATAATAAACTTGGTGGAATTTTGTAGGAAAGGGACTTGTAACTGATCTTAACATGCTTTAAATGTGGTGGATATGCTTGCCAGAAACATGTTGAGGATGCAAGTGGACCTAATGATCCAAAAATTTCAAGGAGTGGAAAAAATCAAATTCTCAAGTTGTTGGATATTTACCGAAGCCAAACAACCCACATTTTGCCTACCCTTAAAAATCACAGATACTTTTTGGAACTATCTCTCTCAGCATTTGTGCACTTCCATCTTGGATGCTGAAATTTGTTTTCAGATCCAAACTTGAGTTTTCACTCTCCCATTTTTCTCGTAAAAAAAAAAAAGATATTAAGGCATAACAAAATGAAGATTTTAGAGTTCATGTATGCAAAAAAAATTGAAAATTATTTCACGCACTAAAAATGAAATCCAAGGTTTTATTATCCATGTTTGGGAGATTCCACTAGTACAACCCCTAATAATAAGCTAGGTGGAATTTTATAGGAAAGGGACTTGAAACTGATCCTAACATGCTTTAAATGTGGTGGATATGCATGCAAGAAACATGTTGAGGATGCAAGTGGACGTAATGATCCAATAATTTCAAGGAGTGGAAAAAATCAAATACTCAAGTGGTTGGGTATTTACCAGAGCCAAACAACCCACTTTTTGCCTATCCTTAAAAATCACAGATACTTTTTGGAACTATCTCTCTCAGCATTTGTGCATTTCCATCTTGGTTGGTCAAATATGTTTTCAGATCCAAACTTGAGCTTTCACTCTCCCATTTTTTCTCGTAAATAAAAAAGATATTATGGCATAACAAAATTAAAATTTTAGAGTTCTTGTATGCAAAAAAAATTTGAAAATTATTTCACGCACTAATAATGAACTCCAAGGTTTTGTTCAAGGTTTTGTTATCCATGTTTGGGAGATTGCACAAGTACAACCACTAATAATAAGCTAGGAGGAATTTTATAGGAAAGGGACTTGTAACTGATCCCAATATGCTTTAAATGTGGTGGATACGCATGCCAGAAACATGTTGAGGATACAAGTGGACCTAATGATCCAAAAATTTCAAGGAGTGGAAAAAATCAAATTCTCAAGTGGTTGGATATTTACCAGAGCCAAACAACCCTCATTTTGCCTATCCTGAAAAATCATAGATACTTTTTGGAACTATCTCTCTCAGCATTTGTGCATTTCCATCTTGGATGCTGAAATTTGTTTTCTGATCCAAACTTGAGTTTTCACTCTCTCATTTTTCTCGTAAACAAAAAAGATATTCAGGCATAACAAAATGAAGATTTTAGAGTTCATGTATGCAAAAAAAAATTTGAAAATTATTTCACGCACTAAAAATGAACTCCAAGGTTTTGTTATCCATGTTTAGGAGATTCCACTAGTACAACCCCTAATAATAAGCTGGGTGGAATTTTGTAGGAAAGGGAGTTGTAACTGATCCTAACATGCTTTAAATGTGGTGGATATGCATGCCAGAAATATGTTGAGGATGCAAGTGGACCTAAGGATCCAAAAATTTCAAGGAGTGGAAAAAATCAAATTCTCATGTGGTTGGATATTTACCAGAGTTAAACTACCCACTTTTTGCCTATCCTTAAAAATCACAGATAATTTTTGGAACAATCTCTCTCAGCATTTGTGCATTTCCATCTTGGATCCTCAAATTTGTTTCCAGATCCAACCATGAGTTTTCACTCTCCCATTTTTCTCGTAAACAAAAAAGATATTAAAGCATAACAAAATGAAAATTTTAGTGTTCATGTATGCAAAACAAAATTTGGAAATTATTTCAACCACTAAAAATGAATTCCAAGGTTTTGTTATCCATGTTTGGGAGATTCCACAAGTACAACCCCTAATAATAAGCTAGGTGGAATTTTATAGGAAAGGGTCTTGCAACTGATCCAAACATGCTTTAAATGTGGTTGATATGCATGCCAGAAACATGTTGAGGATACAAGTGGACCTAATGATCCAAAAATTTCAAGGAGTGGAAAAACTCAAATTCTCAAGTGGTTGCATAATTACCAGAGTTAAACAACCCACTTTTTGCCTATCCTTAAAAATCACAGATACTTTTGGAACTATCTCCCTCAGCATTTGTGCATTTCCATCTCTGATGGTCAAATTTGTTTTTCAGATCCAAACTTGAGCTTTCACTCTTCCATTTTTTCACGTAAACAAAAAAGATATTACGGAATAACAAAATGAAAATTTTAGAGTTCACGTATGTAAAAAAAAATTTTAAAATTATTTCACGTACTAAAAATGAACTCCAAGGTTTTGTTATCCATGTTTGGGAGATTCCACTAGTACAACCCCTAATAATAAACTTGGTGGAATTTTATAGGAAAGGGACTTGTAACTGATCCAAACATGCTTTAAATGTGGTGGATATGCATGCCAGAAACATGTTGAGGATGCAAGTGGACCTAATGATCCAAAAATTTCAAGGAGTGGAAAAACTCAAATTCTCAAGTGGTTGGATATTTACCAGAGCTAAACAACCCACTTTTTGCCTATCCTGAAAAATCACAGATACTTTTTGGAACTATCTCTCTCAGCATTTGTGCATTTCCATCTCTGATGGTAAAATTTTTTTTCAGACGCAAACATGAGCTTTCACTCTCCCATTTTTTCACGTAAACAAAAAAGATATTAAGGCATAACAAAATGAAAATTTTAGAGTTCATGTATGCAAAAAAAAAATTTTAAATTTATTTCACGTTCTAAAAATGAACTCCAAGGTTTTGTTATCCTTGTTTGGGAGATTCCACTAGTACAACCCCTAATAATAAACTTGGTGGAATTTTGTAGGAAAGGGACTTGTAACTGATCTTAACATGCTTTAAATGTGGTGGATATGCTTGCCAGAAACATGTTGAGGATGCAAGTGGACCTAATGATCCAAAAATTTCAAGGAGTGGAAAAAATCAAATTCTCAAGTTGTTGGATATTTACCGAAGCCAAACAACCCACATTTTGCCTACCCTTAAAAATCACAGATACTTTTTGGAACTATCTCTCTCAGCATTTGTGCACTTCCATCTTGGATGCTGAAATTTGTTTTCAGATCCAAACTTGAGTTTTCACTCTCCCATTTTTCTCGTAAAAAAAAAAAAGATATTAAGGCATAACAAAATGAAGATTTTAGAGTTCATGTATGCAAAAAAAATTGAAAATTATTTCACGCACTAAAAATGAAATCCAAGGTTTTATTATCCATGTTTGGGAGATTCCACTAGTACAACCCCTAATAATAAGCTAGGTGGAATTTTATAGGAAAGGGACTTGAAACTGATCCTAACATGCTTTAAATGTGGTGGATATGCATGCAAGAAACATGTTGAGGATGCAAGTGGACGTAATGATCCAATAATTTCAAGGAGTGGAAAAAATCAAATACTCAAGTGGTTGGGTATTTACCAGAGCCAAACAACCCACTTTTTGCCTATCCTTAAAAATCACAGATACTTTTTGGAACTATCTCTCTCAGCATTTGTGCATTTCCATCTTGGTTGGTCAAATATGTTTTCAGATCCAAACTTGAGCTTTCACTCTCCCATTTTTTCTCGTAAATAAAAAAGATATTATGGCATAACAAAATTAAAATTTTAGAGTTCTTGTATGCAAAAAAAATTTGAAAATTATTTCACGCACTAATAATGAACTCCAAGGTTTTGTTATCCATGTTTGGGAGATTGCACAAGTACAACCACTAATAATAAGCTAGGAGGAATTTTATAGGAAAGGGACTTGTAACTGATCCCAATATGCTTTAAATGTGGTGGATACGCATGCCAGAAACATGTTGAGGATACAAGTGGACCTAATGATCCAAAAATTTCAAGGAGTGGAAAAAATCAAATTCTCAAGTGGTTGGATATTTACCAGAGCCAAACAACCCTCATTTTGCCTATCCTGAAAAATCATAGATACTTTTTTGAACTATCTCTCTCAGCATTTGTGCATTTCCATCTTGGATGCTGAAATTTGTTTTCTGATCCAAACTTGAGTTTTCACTCTCTCATTTTTCTCGTAAACAAAAAAGATATTCAGGCATAACAAAATGAAGATTTTAGAGTTCATGTATGCAAAAAAAAATTTGAAAATTATTTCACGCACTAAAAATGAACTCCAAGGTTTTGTTATCCATGTTTAGGAGATTCCACTAGTACAACCCCTAATAATAAGCTGGGTGGAATTTTGTAGGAAAGGGAGTTGTAACTGATCCTAACATGCTTTAAATGTGGTGGATATGCATGCCAGAAATATGTTGAGGATGCAAGTGGACCTAAGGATCCAAAAATTTCAAGGAGTGGAAAAAATCAAATTCTCATGTGGTTGGATATTTACCAGAGTTAAACTACCCACTTTTTGCCTATCCTTAAAAATCACAGATAATTTTTGGAACAATCTCTCTCAGCATTTGTGCATTTCCATCTTGGATCCTCAAATTTGTTTCCAGATCCAACCATGAGTTTTCACTCTCCCATTTTTCTCGTAAACAAAAAAGATATTAAAGCATAACAAAATGAAAATTTTAGTGTTCATGTATGCAAAACAAAATTTGGAAATTATTTCAACCACTAAAAATGAATTCCAAGGTTTTGTTATCCATGTTTGGGAGATTCCACAAGTACAACCCCTAATAATAAGCTAGGTGGAATTTTATAGGAAAGGGTCTTGCAACTGATCCAAACATGCTTTAAATGTGGTTGATATGCATGCCAGAAACATGTTGAGGATACAAGTGGACCTAATGATCCAAAAATTTCAAGGAGTGGAAAAACTCAAATTCTCAAGTGGTTGCATAATTACCAGAGTTAAACAACCCACTTTTTGCCTATCCTTAAAAATCACAGATACTTTTGGAACTATCTCCCTCAGCATTTGTGCATTTCCATCTCTGATGGTCAAATTTGTTTTTCAGATCCAAACTTGAGCTTTCACTCTTCCATTTTTTCACGTAAACAAAAAAGATATTACGGAATAACAAAATGAAAATTTTAGAGTTCACGTATGTAAAAAAAAATTTTAAAATTATTTCACGTACTAAAAATGAACTCCAAGGTTTTGTTATCCATGTTTGGGAGATTCCACTAGTACAACCCCTAATAATAAACTTGGTGGAATTTTATAGGAAAGGGACTTGTAACTGATCCAAACATGCTTTAAATGTGGTGGATATGCATGCCAGAAACATGTTGAGGATGCAAGTGGACCTAATGATCCAAAAATTTCAAGGAGTGGAAAAACTCAAATTCTCAAGTGGTTGGATATTTACCAGAGCTAAACAACCCACTTTTTGCCTATCCTGAAAAATCACAGATACTTTTTGGAACTATCTCTCTCAGCATTTGTGCATTTCCATCTCTGATGGTAAAATTTTTTTTCAGACGCAAACATGAGCTTTCACTCTCCCATTTTTTCACGTAAACAAAAAAGATATTAAGGCATAACAAAATGAAAATTTTAGAGTTCATGTATGCAAAAAAAAAATTTTAAATTTATTTCACGTTCTAAAAATGAACTCCAAGGTTTTGTTATCCTTGTTTGGGAGATTCCACTAGTACAACCCCTAATAATAAACTTGGTGGAATTTTGTAGGAAAGGGACTTGTAACTGATCTTAACATGCTTTAAATGTGGTGGATATGCTTGCCAGAAACATGTTGAGGATGCAAGTGGACCTAATGATCCAAAAATTTCAAGGAGTGGAAAAAATCAAATTCTCAAGTTGTTGGATATTTACCGAAGCCAAACAACCCACATTTTGCCTACCCTTAAAAATCACAGATACTTTTTGGAACTATCTCTCTCAGCATTTGTGCACTTCCATCTTGGATGCTGAAATTTGTTTTCAGATCCAAACTTGAGTTTTCACTCTCCCATTTTTCTCGTAAAAAAAAAAAAGATATTAAGGCATAACAAAATGAAGATTTTAGAGTTCATGTATGCAAAAAAAATTGAAAATTATTTCACGCACTAAAAATGAAATCCAAGGTTTTATTATCCATGTTTGGGAGATTCCACTAGTACAACCCCTAATAATAAGCTAGGTGGAATTTTATAGGAAAGGGACTTGAAACTGATCCTAACATGCTTTAAATGTGGTGGATATGCATGCAAGAAACATGTTGAGGATGCAAGTGGACGTAATGATCCAATAATTTCAAGGAGTGGAAAAAATCAAATACTCAAGTGGTTGGGTATTTACCAGAGCCAAACAACCCACTTTTTGCCTATCCTTAAAAATCACAGATACTTTTTGGAACTATCTCTCTCAGCATTTGTGCATTTCCATCTTGGTTGGTCAAATATGTTTTCAGATCCAAACTTGAGCTTTCACTCTCCCATTTTTTCTCGTAAATAAAAAAGATATTATGGCATAACAAAATTAAAATTTTAGAGTTCTTGTATGCAAAAAAAATTTGAAAATTATTTCACGCACTAATAATGAACTCCAAGGTTTTGTTATCCATGTTTGGGAGATTGCACAAGTACAACCACTAATAATAAGCTAGGAGGAATTTTATAGGAAAGGGACTTGTAACTGATCCCAATATGCTTTAAATGTGGTGGATACGCATGCCAGAAACATGTTGAGGATACAAGTGGACCTAATGATCCAAAAATTTCAAGGAGTGGAAAAAATCAAATTCTCAAGTGGTTGGATATTTACCAGAGCCAAACAACCCTCATTTTGCCTATCCTGAAAAATCATAGATACTTTTTGGAACTATCTCTCTCAGCATTTGTGCATTTCCATCTTGGATGCTGAAATTTGTTTTCTGATCCAAACTTGAGTTTTCACTCTCTCATTTTTCTCGTAAACAAAAAAGATATTCAGGCATAACAAAATGAAGATTTTAGAGTTCATGTATGCAAAAAAAAATTTGAAAATTATTTCACGCACTAAAAATGAACTCCAAGGTTTTGTTATCCATGTTTAGGAGATTCCACTAGTACAACCCCTAATAATAAGCTGGGTGGAATTTTGTAGGAAAGGGAGTTGTAACTGATCCTAACATGCTTTAAATGTGGTGGATATGCATGCCAGAAATATGTTGAGGATGCAAGTGGACCTAAGGATCCAAAAATTTCAAGGAGTGGAAAAAATCAAATTCTCATGTGGTTGGATATTTACCAGAGTTAAACTACCCACTTTTTGCCTATCCTTAAAAATCACAGATAATTTTTGGAACAATCTCTCTCAGCATTTGTGCATTTCCATCTTGGATCCTCAAATTTGTTTCCAGATCCAACCATGAGTTTTCACTCTCCCATTTTTCTCGTAAACAAAAAAGATATTAAAGCATAACAAAATGAAAATTTTAGTGTTCATGTATGCAAAACAAAATTTGGAAATTATTTCAACCACTAAAAATGAATTCCAAGGTTTTGTTATCCATGTTTGGGAGATTCCACAAGTACAACCCCTAATAATAAGCTAGGTGGAATTTTATAGGAAAGGGTCTTGCAACTGATCCAAACATGCTTTAAATGTGGTTGATATGCATGCCAGAAACATGTTGAGGATACAAGTGGACCTAATGATCCAAAAATTTCAAGGAGTGGAAAAACTCAAATTCTCAAGTGGTTGCATAATTACCAGAGTTAAACAACCCACTTTTTGCCTATCCTTAAAAATCACAGATACTTTTGGAACTATCTCCCTCAGCATTTGTGCATTTCCATCTCTGATGGTCAAATTTGTTTTTCAGATCCAAACTTGAGCTTTCACTCTTCCATTTTTTCACGTAAACAAAAAAGATATTACGGAATAACAAAATGAAAATTTTAGAGTTCACGTATGTAAAAAAAAATTTTAAAATTATTTCACGTACTAAAAATGAACTCCAAGGTTTTGTTATCCATGTTTGGGAGATTCCACTAGTACAACCCCTAATAATAAACTTGGTGGAATTTTATAGGAAAGGGACTTGTAACTGATCCAAACATGCTTTAAATGTGGTGGATATGCATGCCAGAAACATGTTGAGGATGCAAGTGGACCTAATGATCCAAAAATTTCAAGGAGTGGAAAAACTCAAATTCTCAAGTGGTTGGATATTTACCAGAGCTAAACAACCCACTTTTTGCCTATCCTGAAAAATCACAGATACTTTTTGGAACTATCTCTCTCAGCATTTGTGCATTTCCATCTCTGATGGTAAAATTTTTTTTCAGACGCAAACATGAGCTTTCACTCTCCCATTTTTTCACGTAAACAAAAAAGATATTAAGGCATAACAAAATGAAAATTTTAGAGTTCATGTATGCAAAAAAAAAATTTTAAATTTATTTCACGTTCTAAAAATGAACTCCAAGGTTTTGTTATCCTTGTTTGGGAGATTCCACTAGTACAACCCCTAATAATAAACTTGGTGGAATTTTGTAGGAAAGGGACTTGTAACTGATCTTAACATGCTTTAAATGTGGTGGATATGCTTGCCAGAAACATGTTGAGGATGCAAGTGGACCTAATGATCCAAAAATTTCAAGGAGTGGAAAAAATCAAATTCTCAAGTTGTTGGATATTTACCGAAGCCAAACAACCCACATTTTGCCTACCCTTAAAAATCACAGATACTTTTTGGAACTATCTCTCTCAGCATTTGTGCACTTCCATCTTGGATGCTGAAATTTGTTTTCAGATCCAAACTTGAGTTTTCACTCTCCCATTTTTCTCGTAAAAAAAAAAAAGATATTAAGGCATAACAAAATGAAGATTTTAGAGTTCATGTATGCAAAAAAAATTGAAAATTATTTCACGCACTAAAAATGAAATCCAAGGTTTTATTATCCATGTTTGGGAGATTCCACTAGTACAACCCCTAATAATAAGCTAGGTGGAATTTTATAGGAAAGGGACTTGAAACTGATCCTAACATGCTTTAAATGTGGTGGATATGCATGCAAGAAACATGTTGAGGATGCAAGTGGACGTAATGATCCAATAATTTCAAGGAGTGGAAAAAATCAAATACTCAAGTGGTTGGGTATTTACCAGAGCCAAACAACCCACTTTTTGCCTATCCTTAAAAATCACAGATACTTTTTGGAACTATCTCTCTCAGCATTTGTGCATTTCCATCTTGGTTGGTCAAATATGTTTTCAGATCCAAACTTGAGCTTTCACTCTCCCATTTTTTCTCGTAAATAAAAAAGATATTATGGCATAACAAAATTAAAATTTTAGAGTTCTTGTATGCAAAAAAAATTTGAAAATTATTTCACGCACTAATAATGAACTCCAAGGTTTTGTTATCCATGTTTGGGAGATTGCACAAGTACAACCACTAATAATAAGCTAGGAGGAATTTTATAGGAAAGGGACTTGTAACTGATCCCAATATGCTTTAAATGTGGTGGATACGCATGCCAGAAACATGTTGAGGATACAAGTGGACCTAATGATCCAAAAATTTCAAGGAGTGGAAAAAATCAAATTCTCAAGTGGTTGGATATTTACCAGAGCCAAACAACCCTCATTTTGCCTATCCTGAAAAATCATAGATACTTTTTGGAACTATCTCTCTCAGCATTTGTGCATTTCCATCTTGGATGCTGAAATTTGTTTTCTGATCCAAACTTGAGTTTTCACTCTCTCATTTTTCTCGTAAACAAAAAAGATATTCAGGCATAACAAAATGAAGATTTTAGAGTTCATGTATGCAAAAAAAAATTTGAAAATTATTTCACGCACTAAAAATGAACTCCAAGGTTTTGTTATCCATGTTTAGGAGATTCCACTAGTACAACCCCTAATAATAAGCTGGGTGGAATTTTGTAGGAAAGGGAGTTGTAACTGATCCTAACATGCTTTAAATGTGGTGGATATGCATGCCAGAAATATGTTGAGGATGCAAGTGGACCTAAGGATCCAAAAATTTCAAGGAGTGGAAAAAATCAAATTCTCATGTGGTTGGATATTTACCAGAGTTAAACTACCCACTTTTTGCCTATCCTTAAAAATCACAGATAATTTTTGGAACAATCTCTCTCAGCATTTGTGCATTTCCATCTTGGATCCTCAAATTTGTTTCCAGATCCAACCATGAGTTTTCACTCTCCCATTTTTCTCGTAAACAAAAAAGATATTAAAGCATAACAAAATGAAAATTTTAGTGTTCATGTATGCAAAACAAAATTTGGAAATTATTTCAACCACTAAAAATGAATTCCAAGGTTTTGTTATCCATGTTTGGGAGATTCCACAAGTACAACCCCTAATAATAAGCTAGGTGGAATTTTATAGGAAAGGGTCTTGCAACTGATCCAAACATGCTTTAAATGTGGTTGATATGCATGCCAGAAACATGTTGAGGATACAAGTGGACCTAATGATCCAAAAATTTCAAGGAGTGGAAAAACTCAAATTCTCAAGTGGTTGCATAATTACCAGAGTTAAACAACCCACTTTTTGCCTATCCTTAAAAATCACAGATACTTTTGGAACTATCTCCCTCAGCATTTGTGCATTTCCATCTCTGATGGTCAAATTTGTTTTTCAGATCCAAACTTGAGCTTTCACTCTTCCATTTTTTCACGTAAACAAAAAAGATATTACGGAATAACAAAATGAAAATTTTAGAGTTCACGTATGTAAAAAAAAATTTTAAAATTATTTCACGTACTAAAAATGAACTCCAAGGTTTTGTTATCCATGTTTGGGAGATTCCACTAGTACAACCCCTAATAATAAACTTGGTGGAATTTTATAGGAAAGGGACTTGTAACTGATCCAAACATGCTTTAAATGTGGTGGATATGCATGCCAGAAACATGTTGAGGATGCAAGTGGACCTAATGATCCAAAAATTTCAAGGAGTGGAAAAACTCAAATTCTCAAGTGGTTGGATATTTACCAGAGCTAAACAACCCACTTTTTGCCTATCCTGAAAAATCACAGATACTTTTTGGAACTATCTCTCTCAGCATTTGTGCATTTCCATCTCTGATGGTAAAATTTTTTTTCAGACGCAAACATGAGCTTTCACTCTCCCATTTTTTCACGTAAACAAAAAAGATATTAAGGCATAACAAAATGAAAATTTTAGAGTTCATGTATGCAAAAAAAAAATTTTAAATTTATTTCACGTTCTAAAAATGAACTCCAAGGTTTTGTTATCCTTGTTTGGGAGATTCCACTAGTACAACCCCTAATAATAAACTTGGTGGAATTTTGTAGGAAAGGGACTTGTAACTGATCTTAACATGCTTTAAATGTGGTGGATATGCTTGCCAGAAACATGTTGAGGATGCAAGTGGACCTAATGATCCAAAAATTTCAAGGAGTGGAAAAAATCAAATTCTCAAGTTGTTGGATATTTACCGAAGCCAAACAACCCACATTTTGCCTACCCTTAAAAATCACAGATACTTTTTGGAACTATCTCTCTCAGCATTTGTGCACTTCCATCTTGGATGCTGAAATTTGTTTTCAGATCCAAACTTGAGTTTTCACTCTCCCATTTTTCTCGTAAAAAAAAAAAAGATATTAAGGCATAACAAAATGAAGATTTTAGAGTTCATGTATGCAAAAAAAATTGAAAATTATTTCACGCACTAAAAATGAAATCCAAGGTTTTATTATCCATGTTTGGGAGATTCCACTAGTACAACCCCTAATAATAAGCTAGGTGGAATTTTATAGGAAAGGGACTTGAAACTGATCCTAACATGCTTTAAATGTGGTGGATATGCATGCAAGAAACATGTTGAGGATGCAAGTGGACGTAATGATCCAATAATTTCAAGGAGTGGAAAAAATCAAATACTCAAGTGGTTGGGTATTTACCAGAGCCAAACAACCCACTTTTTGCCTATCCTTAAAAATCACAGATACTTTTTGGAACTATCTCTCTCAGCATTTGTGCATTTCCATCTTGGTTGGTCAAATATGTTTTCAGATCCAAACTTGAGCTTTCACTCTCCCATTTTTTCTCGTAAATAAAAAAGATATTATGGCATAACAAAATTAAAATTTTAGAGTTCTTGTATGCAAAAAAAATTTGAAAATTATTTCACGCACTAATAATGAACTCCAAGGTTTTGTTATCCATGTTTGGGAGATTGCACAAGTACAACCACTAATAATAAGCTAGGAGGAATTTTATAGGAAAGGGACTTGTAACTGATCCCAATATGCTTTAAATGTGGTGGATACGCATGCCAGAAACATGTTGAGGATACAAGTGGACCTAATGATCCAAAAATTTCAAGGAGTGGAAAAAATCAAATTCTCAAGTGGTTGGATATTTACCAGAGCCAAACAACCCTCATTTTGCCTATCCTGAAAAATCATAGATACTTTTTGGAACTATCTCTCTCAGCATTTGTGCATTTCCATCTTGGATGCTGAAATTTGTTTTCTGATCCAAACTTGAGTTTTCACTCTCTCATTTTTCTCGTAAACAAAAAAGATATTCAGGCATAACAAAATGAAGATTTTAGAGTTCATGTATGCAAAAAAAAATTTGAAAATTATTTCACGCACTAAAAATGAACTCCAAGGTTTTGTTATCCATGTTTAGGAGATTCCACTAGTACAACCCCTAATAATAAGCTGGGTGGAATTTTGTAGGAAAGGGAGTTGTAACTGATCCTAACATGCTTTAAATGTGGTGGATATGCATGCCAGAAATATGTTGAGGATGCAAGTGGACCTAAGGATCCAAAAATTTCAAGGAGTGGAAAAAATCAAATTCTCATGTGGTTGGATATTTACCAGAGTTAAACTACCCACTTTTTGCCTATCCTTAAAAATCACAGATAATTTTTGGAACAATCTCTCTCAGCATTTGTGCATTTCCATCTTGGATCCTCAAATTTGTTTCCAGATCCAACCATGAGTTTTCACTCTCCCATTTTTCTCGTAAACAAAAAAGATATTAAAGCATAACAAAATGAAAATTTTAGTGTTCATGTATGCAAAACAAAATTTGGAAATTATTTCAACCACTAAAAATGAATTCCAAGGTTTTGTTATCCATGTTTGGGAGATTCCACAAGTACAACCCCTAATAATAAGCTAGGTGGAATTTTATAGGAAAGGGTCTTGCAACTGATCCAAACATGCTTTAAATGTGGTTGATATGCATGCCAGAAACATGTTGAGGATACAAGTGGACCTAATGATCCAAAAATTTCAAGGAGTGGAAAAACTCAAATTCTCAAGTGGTTGCATAATTACCAGAGTTAAACAACCCACTTTTTGCCTATCCTTAAAAATCACAGATACTTTTGGAACTATCTCCCTCAGCATTTGTGCATTTCCATCTCTGATGGTCAAATTTGTTTTTCAGATCCAAACTTGAGCTTTCACTCTTCCATTTTTTCACGTAAACAAAAAAGATATTACGGAATAACAAAATGAAAATTTTAGAGTTCACGTATGTAAAAAAAAATTTTAAAATTATTTCACGTACTAAAAATGAACTCCAAGGTTTTGTTATCCATGTTTGGGAGATTCCACTAGTACAACCCCTAATAATAAACTTGGTGGAATTTTATAGGAAAGGGACTTGTAACTGATCCAAACATGCTTTAAATGTGGTGGATATGCATGCCAGAAACATGTTGAGGATGCAAGTGGACCTAATGATCCAAAAATTTCAAGGAGTGGAAAAACTCAAATTCTCAAGTGGTTGGATATTTACCAGAGCTAAACAACCCACTTTTTGCCTATCCTGAAAAATCACAGATACTTTTTGGAACTATCTCTCTCAGCATTTGTGCATTTCCATCTCTGATGGTAAAATTTTTTTTCAGACGCAAACATGAGCTTTCACTCTCCCATTTTTTCACGTAAACAAAAAAGATATTAAGGCATAACAAAATGAAAATTTTAGAGTTCATGTATGCAAAAAAAAAATTTTAAATTTATTTCACGTTCTAAAAATGAACTCCAAGGTTTTGTTATCCTTGTTTGGGAGATTCCACTAGTACAACCCCTAATAATAAACTTGGTGGAATTTTGTAGGAAAGGGACTTGTAACTGATCTTAACATGCTTTAAATGTGGTGGATATGCTTGCCAGAAACATGTTGAGGATGCAAGTGGACCTAATGATCCAAAAATTTCAAGGAGTGGAAAAAATCAAATTCTCAAGTTGTTGGATATTTACCGAAGCCAAACAACCCACATTTTGCCTACCCTTAAAAATCACAGATACTTTTTGGAACTATCTCTCTCAGCATTTGTGCACTTCCATCTTGGATGCTGAAATTTGTTTTCAGATCCAAACTTGAGTTTTCACTCTCCCATTTTTCTCGTAAAAAAAAAAAAGATATTAAGGCATAACAAAATGAAGATTTTAGAGTTCATGTATGCAAAAAAAATTGAAAATTATTTCACGCACTAAAAATGAAATCCAAGGTTTTATTATCCATGTTTGGGAGATTCCACTAGTACAACCCCTAATAATAAGCTAGGTGGAATTTTATAGGAAAGGGACTTGAAACTGATCCTAACATGCTTTAAATGTGGTGGATATGCATGCAAGAAACATGTTGAGGATGCAAGTGGACGTAATGATCCAATAATTTCAAGGAGTGGAAAAAATCAAATACTCAAGTGGTTGGGTATTTACCAGAGCCAAACAACCCACTTTTTGCCTATCCTTAAAAATCACAGATACTTTTTGGAACTATCTCTCTCAGCATTTGTGCATTTCCATCTTGGTTGGTCAAATATGTTTTCAGATCCAAACTTGAGCTTTCACTCTCCCATTTTTTCTCGTAAATAAAAAAGATATTATGGCATAACAAAATTAAAATTTTAGAGTTCTTGTATGCAAAAAAAATTTGAAAATTATTTCACGCACTAATAATGAACTCCAAGGTTTTGTTATCCATGTTTGGGAGATTGCACAAGTACAACCACTAATAATAAGCTAGGAGGAATTTTATAGGAAAGGGACTTGTAACTGATCCCAATATGCTTTAAATGTGGTGGATACGCATGCCAGAAACATGTTGAGGATACAAGTGGACCTAATGATCCAAAAATTTCAAGGAGTGGAAAAAATCAAATTCTCAAGTGGTTGGATATTTACCAGAGCCAAACAACCCTCATTTTGCCTATCCTGAAAAATCATAGATACTTTTTGGAACTATCTCTCTCAGCATTTGTGCATTTCCATCTTGGATGCTGAAATTTGTTTTCTGATCCAAACTTGAGTTTTCACTCTCTCATTTTTCTCGTAAACAAAAAAGATATTCAGGCATAACAAAATGAAGATTTTAGAGTTCATGTATGCAAAAAAAAATTTGAAAATTATTTCACGCACTAAAAATGAACTCCAAGGTTTTGTTATCCATGTTTAGGAGATTCCACTAGTACAACCCCTAATAATAAGCTGGGTGGAATTTTGTAGGAAAGGGAGTTGTAACTGATCCTAACATGCTTTAAATGTGGTGGATATGCATGCCAGAAATATGTTGAGGATGCAAGTGGACCTAAGGATCCAAAAATTTCAAGGAGTGGAAAAAATCAAATTCTCATGTGGTTGGATATTTACCAGAGTTAAACTACCCACTTTTTGCCTATCCTTAAAAATCACAGATAATTTTTGGAACAATCTCTCTCAGCATTTGTGCATTTCCATCTTGGATCCTCAAATTTGTTTCCAGATCCAACCATGAGTTTTCACTCTCCCATTTTTCTCGTAAACAAAAAAGATATTAAAGCATAACAAAATGAAAATTTTAGTGTTCATGTATGCAAAACAAAATTTGGAAATTATTTCAACCACTAAAAATGAATTCCAAGGTTTTGTTATCCATGTTTGGGAGATTCCACAAGTACAACCCCTAATAATAAGCTAGGTGGAATTTTATAGGAAAGGGTCTTGCAACTGATCCAAACATGCTTTAAATGTGGTTGATATGCATGCCAGAAACATGTTGAGGATACAAGTGGACCTAATGATCCAAAAATTTCAAGGAGTGGAAAAACTCAAATTCTCAAGTGGTTGCATAATTACCAGAGTTAAACAACCCACTTTTTGCCTATCCTTAAAAATCACAGATACTTTTGGAACTATCTCCCTCAGCATTTGTGCATTTCCATCTCTGATGGTCAAATTTGTTTTTCAGATCCAAACTTGAGCTTTCACTCTTCCATTTTTTCACGTAAACAAAAAAGATATTACGGAATAACAAAATGAAAATTTTAGAGTTCACGTATGTAAAAAAAAATTTTAAAATTATTTCACGTACTAAAAATGAACTCCAAGGTTTTGTTATCCATGTTTGGGAGATTCCACTAGTACAACCCCTAATAATAAACTTGGTGGAATTTTATAGGAAAGGGACTTGTAACTGATCCAAACATGCTTTAAATGTGGTGGATATGCATGCCAGAAACATGTTGAGGATGCAAGTGGACCTAATGATCCAAAAATTTCAAGGAGTGGAAAAACTCAAATTCTCAAGTGGTTGGATATTTACCAGAGCTAAACAACCCACTTTTTGCCTATCCTGAAAAATCACAGATACTTTTTGGAACTATCTCTCTCAGCATTTGTGCATTTCCATCTCTGATGGTAAAATTTTTTTTCAGACGCAAACATGAGCTTTCACTCTCCCATTTTTTCACGTAAACAAAAAAGATATTAAGGCATAACAAAATGAAAATTTTAGAGTTCATGTATGCAAAAAAAAAATTTTAAATTTATTTCACGTTCTAAAAATGAACTCCAAGGTTTTGTTATCCTTGTTTGGGAGATTCCACTAGTACAACCCCTAATAATAAACTTGGTGGAATTTTGTAGGAAAGGGACTTGTAACTGATCTTAACATGCTTTAAATGTGGTGGATATGCTTGCCAGAAACATGTTGAGGATGCAAGTGGACCTAATGATCCAAAAATTTCAAGGAGTGGAAAAAATCAAATTCTCAAGTTGTTGGATATTTACCGAAGCCAAACAACCCACATTTTGCCTACCCTTAAAAATCACAGATACTTTTTGGAACTATCTCTCTCAGCATTTGTGCACTTCCATCTTGGATGCTGAAATTTGTTTTCAGATCCAAACTTGAGTTTTCACTCTCCCATTTTTCTCGTAAAAAAAAAAAAGATATTAAGGCATAACAAAATGAAGATTTTAGAGTTCATGTATGCAAAAAAAATTGAAAATTATTTCACGCACTAAAAATGAAATCCAAGGTTTTATTATCCATGTTTGGGAGATTCCACTAGTACAACCCCTAATAATAAGCTAGGTGGAATTTTATAGGAAAGGGACTTGAAACTGATCCTAACATGCTTTAAATGTGGTGGATATGCATGCAAGAAACATGTTGAGGATGCAAGTGGACGTAATGATCCAATAATTTCAAGGAGTGGAAAAAATCAAATACTCAAGTGGTTGGGTATTTACCAGAGCCAAACAACCCACTTTTTGCCTATCCTTAAAAATCACAGATACTTTTTGGAACTATCTCTCTCAGCATTTGTGCATTTCCATCTTGGTTGGTCAAATATGTTTTCAGATCCAAACTTGAGCTTTCACTCTCCCATTTTTTCTCGTAAATAAAAAAGATATTATGGCATAACAAAATTAAAATTTTAGAGTTCTTGTATGCAAAAAAAATTTGAAAATTATTTCACGCACTAATAATGAACTCCAAGGTTTTGTTATCCATGTTTGGGAGATTGCACAAGTACAACCACTAATAATAAGCTAGGAGGAATTTTATAGGAAAGGGACTTGTAACTGATCCCAATATGCTTTAAATGTGGTGGATACGCATGCCAGAAACATGTTGAGGATACAAGTGGACCTAATGATCCAAAAATTTCAAGGAGTGGAAAAAATCAAATTCTCAAGTGGTTGGATATTTACCAGAGCCAAACAACCCTCATTTTGCCTATCCTGAAAAATCATAGATACTTTTTTGAACTATCTCTCTCAGCATTTGTGCATTTCCATCTTGGATGCTGAAATTTGTTTTCTGATCCAAACTTGAGTTTTCACTCTCTCATTTTTCTCGTAAACAAAAAAGATATTCAGGCATAACAAAATGAAGATTTTAGAGTTCATGTATGCAAAAAAAAATTTGAAAATTATTTCACGCACTAAAAATGAACTCCAAGGTTTTGTTATCCATGTTTAGGAGATTCCACTAGTACAACCCCTAATAATAAGCTGGGTGGAATTTTGTAGGAAAGGGAGTTGTAACTGATCCTAACATGCTTTAAATGTGGTGGATATGCATGCCAGAAATATGTTGAGGATGCAAGTGGACCTAAGGATCCAAAAATTTCAAGGAGTGGAAAAAATCAAATTCTCATGTGGTTGGATATTTACCAGAGTTAAACTACCCACTTTTTGCCTATCCTTAAAAATCACAGATAATTTTTGGAACAATCTCTCTCAGCATTTGTGCATTTCCATCTTGGATCCTCAAATTTGTTTCCAGATCCAACCATGAGTTTTCACTCTCCCATTTTTCTCGTAAACAAAAAAGATATTAAAGCATAACAAAATGAAAATTTTAGTGTTCATGTATGCAAAACAAAATTTGGAAATTATTTCAACCACTAAAAATGAATTCCAAGGTTTTGTTATCCATGTTTGGGAGATTCCACAAGTACAACCCCTAATAATAAGCTAGGTGGAATTTTATAGGAAAGGGTCTTGCAACTGATCCAAACATGCTTTAAATGTGGTTGATATGCATGCCAGAAACATGTTGAGGATACAAGTGGACCTAATGATCCAAAAATTTCAAGGAGTGGAAAAACTCAAATTCTCAAGTGGTTGCATAATTACCAGAGTTAAACAACCCACTTTTTGCCTATCCTTAAAAATCACAGATACTTTTGGAACTATCTCCCTCAGCATTTGTGCATTTCCATCTCTGATGGTCAAATTTGTTTTTCAGATCCAAACTTGAGCTTTCACTCTTCCATTTTTTCACGTAAACAAAAAAGATATTACGGAATAACAAAATGAAAATTTTAGAGTTCACGTATGTAAAAAAAAATTTTAAAATTATTTCACGTACTAAAAATGAACTCCAAGGTTTTGTTATCCATGTTTGGGAGATTCCACTAGTACAACCC